>NC_134138.1:11500000-11582897 GCF_033958435.1 Carettochelys insculpta
GTAGGCAGGGGGAAGAGAGGAGAGTGATAGTAGAGGAGCAGAGTGAAGTGAAAGGAGTTTTTCCTAGAGGCCTTGGAGGAGGAGAGAAGTGCTCAGCCACAAGGGGCTAAGGCCCCTGTCCAGGAGGCCCTGAGATTTGGTGTAAGGCCAAGCAGGCTGATCACACAGGAGGAGCCAAACCAGGAGGGGAAACAGGTGGCACTGGCTGCTGCTGCTGCCACCACTGCCACTACCTGGAGGAGGTACTGGCGGGGAGGTGTTGTCTGGGGAAGCGGCCCAGGGAAGAGCTGCGGTCTTCAGAACAAGGGGAGCCCTCTAGCAGCCACAGAGGCTCCCTGGGCCGGAACCTGGAATGAGTGGGTAGGGCCTGGGTTCCCCCCAAGACCACCATCTCCCCCGCCCCACCATCTCAAGAAGGGCAACAGTATTCTGGCTGTAGGGTTGTGGATAAACAGAGGTCCCAAGCCCAGGAGTGAGGCTAGCCTGCCCACAGAGCATTTGCCTCTTGAACCCAAGGCTATAAGCCCAGTCCCTGATGGGCCCATTTAGGGATATAAGGCAAATAAATTCAAACAAAAATCTGTCTGGGATGGTGGTAGGTCCTGCTGTGAGTGCAGGTGGCTGGACTCAATGGCCAAAGCATGAAGAAAGTGGATAGAAAGGGTCAGAGAAAAGGTTTCAGGCTTCCAAACTGCTGTAAAAGCACTGGAGTATATGCAGAAGTGGAGGGGCTGAGGACAAAAATTCATGCAGCTATACTGCAGCTTTGCCATCTTTCCTGAATAGGAAGTAGCTCAAAGCTTTCCTGCTCTATGAGCAACCTGGAGAATGAACTGTGGCTTAGGGCAAATCTAAACAGCTGGAAGATTAAGGCGGAGATGTGAATTTCAACCTCTTGGCATAGAAGATCCTCAGAACAAGAATTTTCTCTCAAAGGCCAGCCTCTCTAGTGACAAAGTTATTTTTCCTTTGAGAAAGTATTTTCAATGTTTTTCATAAGAAGGTCTTCCCACTCCCAGTCAGTGATCTGGAATGGATTAACCCATAACTCTGAAAAGAAATTCTGTGTCACCAAAGGCCAGAGCCAAAGCCTGTTGAAATCAGTCGGATTCTTTTCATTGACGTCAGTGGCCTTTGGATCAAGCCCACACCAAGGTTTATTTCTGGCAGGTTTATTTCTTGAAGCTCCATAATCTAGAAGTGCATTACACTGAATGTCTGCCCTCTCCACTTTTGATGGCACTTCCTGTGCCTACCAAGGTGACTACGGATAATAGGGAATCAGAGTTTGATTCCAGAGAGGGACCTGGCTACCACATCCAAGGAAAGCAGCAGTACACAGATTACCCACTCCTGAACCCCAGTCATCTGCAAGGCCCCCGAATAGCTGCCAGCCACTGACTATCTTATCTGCCAAGTGAGACTTCCCCCCAGTCAGTTGCAAGGCCCCCAAACATCTACCAGCCCCCAAATATCTTAGTCACTGAGGGAGACTTCCCCTGGGCAACTTCAGGACCCTCATTGTGCACAAGCTGCCTGGCACCTTGCACAGCATGTCCTTTTATTGGTTTGGGGTCAAGCCACGTGATGTGGCTGGGCATGGGAAAGTTCCAGGCTGCATGGCGGAGGGGATGTCGGGGGAGGGGGCAGAACAAAATGTAAATGGCTGAAAAGAAGTTTCTCAGTCTCTCATCCAAGCAAAACCCCCACCCCCAGCCTAGCTGCAACGTGGTGAGGGGCAGCGGTTGGCACCAGGCAGCGCAGAAAAAAGGACAGATCACAGAGGTAGACACAGAACCACAGACCCCACAGTCATGCTAATAGCAAAGAAAGAAGTTTTTCAGCCTGTCATACAAGCATGACCCTACAGCTACGGGCTTCCAGGCTGAATTGAAACAGTCTTGCTGTTGCCTAAGTCCTCTGCACCCAAGAGCAGTGGACGTGGAAGAGGCCCGAGTGGAGAACTGTGGGGCACATATGGGACATCTCTGAAAGCTAATGAATTTGATTTAAAGACATGGCACTTCCACACTAGTCTTCATTCGAAATTTTAGATTCGACCTGAATGCTACACCCATCAGGTTCCAACAATACTACGATATCGATATGATATCAATTTTAGTGCTCTGTAAAGCAAGTTAATGGTATTTATAATGAAGACAGGCAGTTGGTGCAATCAAGCTAAATGCCTTAAATTCAATTTTTGTCTCATAATGTAGAGGCAGCCCTTGTCCTGCACCCCAAGCCCCCTCCCTGACCTCCTTCTCAGAGCCAGAATCCCACCTCCTGTCCTGCACCTCAACACTCTGTCCCAGCCCAGAGCCCCTTCCTGCACCCAAACTCCCTCACAGAGCCTGCAACCCCTCCTACACCTGAAACCCCAGCCCCCGCTGCCCCAGCCAGTGAAAGTGAGTGAGGATGCAGAGGGGATGGCTTTTGGGGAAGGGGAATGGCTTTGGGGGAAGGGGTGGGGCCTTTGGAGCAGGGGCAGAGTAGATCTTGGGTTTCTTTTAAATTCAAAAACTGATCTTAGGCTTAAAAGTTACAGTCCACTAGTCTACACTAACCCTGTCAGGTGTTTGTCCAACCTATTCTTAAAATCTTCCAGTGATGGGGATTCCTCAACCTCTGTTGGAGGAGTATTCCAGGGTATTTTGCATTAGGAAGATATTGTTAATATCTAACCTCAATTTCCCTTGTTCTAGATTAAACCAGTGTCATCTTGTTTGACCTTCAGTGGACCTGGAGAACAATTGGTCACTATCGTCTTTATCACAAGCCTTCATAGATTTGAAGACCGTTATCAAGACCCACCTCAGTGGTCTTTTTCGCAGGACTAAACGGGACCAGTTTTTAACCATTTTGTTCACTCAGGTTTCCTAAACTGCCATTATTTTTACTCCACTTCCCAGCCTCTCTCCAATTTCTCTGCACATTTCCTAAAGTGTGGTACCCAGATATGGACACAGGACTCCAGCTGAGGCCTCACCAGTGCCAAGTTGGGTGGCACAATTATCTACTATGTCTTAACCTATGCCACTCCCATTAATACACCCAAAGAATGACATCAAAACAAAAAGCAGTCAGGTAGCACTTTAAAGACTAGCAAAATAGTTTATTAGGTGAGCTTTCGTGGGACAGACCCACTTCTTCAGACCATAGCCAGACCAGAAGGAGAATTATCGCACTGTTCTGGAAAGGGAAGCAGCCAAGCTGGCTTTTATATTCAAATTCGGCACATTAACACGTGGTTTAAATTGTGATGGGAACTTTCTGAGTCACTATAGGGGCTCATCTGCATACTTGGCTCAGTCTAATTCTTGACCTTCCCCCCACCCATACACTCTCTGATTTGCTCACCTTGATTATCTTTTTCTGATTTGTCCTCCTTGCTTACTGTTTTTGGTTCTCTGTGCCTTAAATATTGAGTCTGTTCTGGTCTGGCTATGGTCTGAAGAAGTGGGTCTGTCCCACGAAAGCTCACCTAATAAACTATTTTGCTAGTCTTTAAAGTGCCACTTGACTGCTTTTTGTTTTGATAGTGTATAGACTAGCACGGCTTCCTCTCTGTTACTATTCAACATCCAAAGAATGATACAAGCCTTTTTCACAACTGCACCACATTACTGCTGATTCAAGTTTAGTGAGTGATACACTATATAGCCAATCCTTTTCCAGCAGTATTATCACCTTGCCAGTTAGTGTCTATTTTGTAGCTGTCCTTTGAATTTTCCTTCCTAAGCACAGCACTTTGAACTTGTTTTTATTGAATTTCACCTTGTTGAATTTCACCTGACAAGTTCTCCTCTTTTTTGATGTCACTTTGAATGCTAAATCTATCCTTCAAAGTGCTTGCCACCCCTGCCAGCTTGGCATCATCTGCAGATTTTATAAACCTACTCTCTACTCCAACATCTAAGCTGTTAGTGAAAATATTGAATAGGATCAGGCTCAGGACTGACACCTTTGGGACCCCACTACATACATCTTCCAGTTTGACAGTGAACCACTGTCTGAGAACAGTCTTGATGAGTCATCATGGTGTTGATCAGTCTGGAGGAGAAAGTTAAAAGAAGGGAACGCAGTGGTTTTGCAAAATATTTCCTCATGATGGACTGGCAAGAATGTGCACATGCCAGAGGGGTCTATGGGAGAGGTGAACTGACAGATGGGCAATCATTGTCAATGCCTCAGTAAGATGAGGTGCCAAATAGGCGAGGTAGGACTTGAATCACAAAGGGCTTTTTGTCAGTACAAGCAGTAAGCTTGTGTATGTCACCACATGATGGCTGTTTGGAGTCCCATGTGAAATGACTTCCTGGCCTCCCTCCAGTTTCTGCTGGATACATGACATCATCTGTAAAGATACCATGATACTGGCCCCCCATCTGGCTCTCTTGGTAATGAGGCCAAGTACTGAATGTCCATGAACAATGAATATCTACACTGAGTTCCTCCAGTGTTGATCGTAGATTTGAGATTATTTTCAGAGCATTATAAAGGACACTTGCAGAGCTAATGTATGTGTCCCATGACCAGGGCTGTCATTCTGACTGCTGTCACTGGCACTCAATTGTCTGAACACTTCCTTTATTTCTTTTTAATATCTACGTTTTCCCCAAACTGCCAAGTTATCTCTAGTTAGCTTGCCATCTTTCTGGCCCAAATGGCTTTTCTCATTAGAAACTCCACACTCAGACTGACATCTGGGATCTTTGCCAAGCAACCAGCTCTTCTACTTGAGGGAAAAATCTTCCTGTCAACTGTATGTAGATGGTTCATTTTTCTTGCTGGCACCTCCATTGTTTTTTTCATAAGACACAGGTTTCAGGAACAGAGAGGAAGCTGTGCTAGTCTATACACTATCAAAACAAAAAGCAGTCAAGTAGCACTTTAAAGACTAGCAAAATAGTTTATTGGGTGAGCTTTCGTGGGACAGACCCACTTCTTCAGACCATAGCCAGACCAGAATAGACTCAATATTTAAGGCACAGAGAACCAAAAACAGTAAGCAAGGAGGACAAATCAGAAAAAGATAATCAAGGTGAGGAAATCAGAGAGTGGAGGGGTGGGGGGGAGGTCAAGAATTAGATTAAGTCAAGTATGCAGACGAGCCCCTATAGTGACTCAGAAAGTTCCCGTCCCGGTTTAAACCATGTGTTAATGTGCCGAATTTGAATATAAAAGCCAGCTCGTCCGCTTCCCTTTGAAGAATGGTGCGAAAATTCTTTTTCAGTAACACACATACTTTTAGGTCATTGACAGAATGCCCCATTCCATTAAAATGTTGACTAACTGGTTTGTGGATCTGCAGTGTTGTGATGTCTGTTTTGTGCCCATTAACCTTTGTCTAAGGGAGTTAGAAGTCTGTCCAATATACAAAGCATCTGGGCATTGTTGGCACGGACTATCCTGTTACGTGGACTCCCTCTTCAAACCCTATGCCACCAACACTCCCAGCTATATCCGAGATACCACCGACTTCCTGAGGAAATTACACAACATCAGAAAATTTCCTGATAACGCCATCCTTGCCACAATGGATGTAGAGGCTCTGTACACTAATATTCCACATAAAGATGGTTTACAAGCAGTCAGGAATACCATTCCTGATGCCACCACAGCCAATCTGGTGTCTGACCTCTGTAACTTTGTTCTCACACACAATCATTTCCGATTTGGGGACAATTTATACCTCCAGATTAGTGGAACTGCTCTGGGCACCCGCATGGCCCCACAATATGCTAATATATTTACGGCTGACCTGGAACAATGTTTCCTAAGCTCTCGTCCCCTATTACCCCTCCTCTACTTAAGATACATTGATGACATCTTTATGATTTGGACCCATGGTACAGAGACTCTAGAAGAATTCCACAGAGACTTTAACAATCTGCACCCCACCATCAACTTATGCCTCGATTACAACATGCAAGAGATACATTTCCTGGACACTACAGTGCTAATCAAGGATGGCCTGATCAGTACCACACTGTACCGAAAACCTACTGATCGCTATACTTATCTACACCCTTCTAGCTTCCATCCTGCACACGTGACTAGATCCATTGTTTACAGTCAAGCTCTTAGATACAATTGCATTTGCTCTGATCCAACTGACAGAGACCAAAAACTACAAGATCTTTACCAAATATTCGTCAGCCTGAATTACCAACCAGGAGAAGTAAGAAAACAAATCGACAGGGCCAGACGAATACCCAGAGACCAGCTACTCCAAGATCGACCCAAAAAAGCCAAGAACAGAACACCGCTGGTCATCACCTACAGCCCCCAACTCAGACCACTGCAATGAATTATTAAAGACCTACAACCTATCCTTAATCAGGATGCCACACTCCAGAAGGCCTTGGGTGACATGCCTGTTCTCTCCTACAGACAACCTCCCAACCTCATGAGGATCCTCACTAACAGCCACAGTTTATACCCCAGGAACACTAGTCCTGGAACCTTTCCCTGCAACAAAGCCCGCTGCCAGCTTTGTCCAGCATATCTTCTCTGGAAGTACCATCACTGGACCTAACCAGGTTACTCACAGAATCACGGGCACTTTCTCATGCTCCTCTACTAAAACCATATATGCCATCATGTGCCAACAATGCCCAGATGCTTTGTATGTTGGACAGACTTCTAACTCCCTTAGACAAAGGGTTAATGGGCACAAAACAGACATCAAAACACTCCAGATCCACAAACCAGTTAGTCAACATTTTAATGGAATGGGGCATTCTGTCAATGACCTAAAGGTATGTGTGTTACTGAAAAAGAATTTTCGCACCTTTCTTCAAAGGGAAGCAGCCGAGCTGGCTTTTATATTCAAATTCGGTACATTAACACATGGTTTAAACCGGGATGGGAACTTTCTGAGTCACTGTAGGGGCTCATCTGCATACTTGGCTTAATTTAATTCTTGACCTCCCCCCAACCCCTCCTCTCTCTGATTTGCTCACCTTGATTATCTTTTTCTGATTTGTTCTCCTTGCTTACTGTTTTTGGTTCTCTGTGCCTTAAATATTGAGTCTATTCTGGTCTGGCTATGGTCTGAAGAAGTGGGTCTGTCCCACGAAAGCTCACCCAATAAACTATTTTGCTAGTCTTTAAAGTGCTACTTGACTGCTTTTTGTTTTGATAGGTTTCAGGAAGAATTTGGATTATCCTGAAGCAAAGCCTAAGGAGTAAAATACTGGCCAAAACATCTCTTGCTAGGAACTGAAACCTACTTTACTGGGTCGAACTTCTTCTGTGCCAGCTATTCCTGAAAAAAAAAATTACCTGGGTCTGTTACTGAGCATCTAGCCACTGATGTGTTGTGAGTAGCCCCGTGTTTGACATACTTCTTTGGCATGGAGAGTTCGGCTGATTATGTGAACAGAATACTGAACTGAGCAGTAAAATAGAGTGTGGAGCCGTTTAGGTGGATGGAGATCTGAGCAGCAGTGTAATCTGAGCTCTGGTGGAGAATTTATTGCCTTAGTTTCATAGAATATAGAAATACACAAGAGTATTGATTTCTCTGTTCACCAATAGTACTGAACTGCAGTAGGTCTGTTAGCTGCTGGTTAGTTAGCTATCTGAGTATGTTTATATAAAGTTTTCCCAGTGCCATGGTATCTGAGCACCTAATTCTAACAGAAAAATATACTGAGGTGCTGTAGAATCACTTAATCCTTGTGAACAGTCACAAGGAACATTGTATTGGAATAAGTCATGTCGTCCGTGCCATAAACTGAACAGTATATTTGAAAAATAAACTGGTCAGATTCTAAAGGTCGGTGGCATGGAGGAATCATGTGGCATTAGTAAAGAATCACAGGTGGTCATTTTCTTTTAATCCTGAACCAGGAACTTCATTAGACTAAGGAAAATAGTACTTTTATGCTAACAACATGCTGAGAAGTGTTTTCAAAACCACGAAATATTGTTTTTGGAGGGATGCAACATAATAATAGTGTATGTTTTAAAATGCCAAACCTTGACAGGAACCAAAAAAGAACCAAAACCAGAGAGAGACAAAACAGGCTGCTCACAAGGCAGTGAGGCACAACTCAATCAACCTTGCTGTAGGCTGGCTCTTTGCAGACAGCCCACTGAAAGACGCAGGCTTGTCCTTTAGAGCTCCCTAGCTTGCAGTCAGGACCAGGAAGTCCTCTGAGAATTTAAAGTGGTATCTTATAATATTAACATATCTCTCAATACACTACAAGCATCAACCTTGTAACTAATCAGTCTGTCTCTCATGCTATACTTCACTGTAGACCTTCTACATAGTCTCTTCTCCAGTCCTACCAAGCTAGCCATTCCAGCTACAGTAATTAAAGAATAGTACACATATTCAGTGTGCTCTTCCCACACAGGAATCAGTTAGGTGGCAAGAGGATGGCAGGGTATCACGATGCCATCCTAAAGGAACCCTCCTGAAACCCAGTACTGCAGAAGAGTCGGCATACAAAGTCTTTCTGCCACTGTACTTCTTTGCTTCATTGTGACATCTCTTATTTGCCCAGACCATTGGGACATATTATGGAAGGGTGAAACTGCACATGCTGCCCTGGGCTGAGCCCAGCTCTCTGACAGTTTGGGGCACTCAAAGAAAGCTGTTCTTGGCTGGACAGGTCTATTCTGTGATGATTAGAGGGGATTTACCCAAGATGTGCCAGGAGGAAATTTTAAAAAAAAAATCTTCACTCATTGAATCCATCCATTCCTTGAAGCCTCATAGAATCATAGAAACACAGAGCTGAAAGGGACTTCAAGAGGTCATCGAGTCCAGCCCCCTGCCTCAAGCAGGATAAACCCCAGCTAAGTCATCCCAGCCATGACTATGTCAAGCTGGGACTTAAAAACTTCAAGGGATGAAGATTCCACCACCTCTCTAGGCAACACAGTCCAGTGCTTCATCATCCTCCTGGTGAAGTAGTTTTTCCTAATATCCAACCTTCTCCTCTCCCTCTGTAACTTCAGACCATTACTTCTCATGCTGCTGTCTGTCACCACTGAGAACAGTTTCTCTCCATCCTCTTTAGAGCTCCCCTTAAGGAAGTTGAAGGCTGCTATTAAATCATCCTCAGTCTTCTCTTTCATAAACTAAATAAGCCCAACTCCCTCAGCTTCTCCTCCTAGGTCATGTGATCCAGCCCCTTAATCATTTTTGTTGCCCTCCTCTGCACCTGCTCCAGCACATTCACATCCTTTCTATACTGGGAGGTCCAAAACTGGATGCAATACTCCAGATGTGGCCTCCCCTACTCCAGATGTGGCCTCCCCAGTGCCAAAGGGAGGGGAACAACAGCTTCTCTAGATCTGCTCAAAATGCTCCTCCTCATGCACCCTACTATGCCGTTAGCCTCTTGGCTACAAGGGCACACTGTTTTCTCATATTCAGCCTTTCATCCACCATAATCGCTAGGTCCCTTTCCGATGTCCAACTGCTTAGCCATTCAGTCCCCAGCCTATAAGAATGCTTGGGATTCTTCCATCCCAAGTGCAGGACTCTATGCTTCTCCTTGTTGAATGCATCAGGTTTCTTTTGGCCAAATCCTCCAATTTATCCCGGTCACTCTGGATCCTCTCTCTACCCTCCAGTGTATCTACCTCCCGCCTAGCTTGGTGTCATCCGCAAACCTGCTGAAGGTGCATTGCAGTCCCTCACCCAGGTCATTAATAAAGTTGTTAAAGAACACCAGCCCCAGAATTGAGCTTTGGGGCACTTCCACTTGAAACGGACTGCCATCCAGATATTGAGATATTGACCACTACCTATTGGGCCGACCATCAAGCCAGCTTTCTATAACAGGGCATATTGGCTCTTTGATGTTTACAGGTGTTTCCTTCGTAACAAATGACACAACAAGCAGGCAAGAGTTGTAGGTACAAGCTCTACATTGAGCAGGTGGAGAGGCCATTGTTACATGGCTGAGTGCCCTGTGCTTATCTGAGAGCAACCTGCTCTAGTTTGCACTGCTGAGCTCCTAGGGGGGAACTGAACTAAGTCCCACCTGAATACAGACTCTTTGTTCCACTCATCATTCTACAACAACAACAAAGGAAATTTTCCTGTGTCAGCACCACCTGGATCCATTCTTGTATGATTCAGGGGAAGAAAGAAATGTCTCAACAAAGCAATCAAGAATGGATCTAGGCTTCATAAATAGGGACCTACCAAATTCATGATCCATTTTGGTTGATTTCATGTTCATCGGGTTTTTAAATAATAAATTTCATGATTTCAGCCATTTGAACCTGAAATTTCCCAGTGAAGCAATTATAGGAGCCTGGCCCAAAAAGGAGTCATGGGAGGAGGTGGGAGGGGTTCAGTACCATTAGCCTTACTTTTATGCTGCTGCTGGTGGCCACACTGTTCAGCTGGGCAGCTGGAACATGGTAGCTGCTGGCCAAGAGCCCAGCTCTACAGGCTGAGCTGCTGCAGAATGAAGGATGTCAGGGTATCGTATGGCCACCTTACTTCTGTGCCGTTGCCTGCAGAGCTGGGCACCCTGCCAACAGACACCAATCTCCAGCTGCCCAGCTCTGAAGCAAAATAGAAGCCAGGGTGAAAATACTGCAACCATCCCTGTAACATAACCTTATGTAACCCTGCAACTCCCTTTAGGGTCAGGAACCCCGATTTCAGAAACACTGGTCTCCCCATCCTCGCCCCCTGTGAAATCTGTATGATACAGGGTAAAAGAACACAAAACACCAGATTTCACTGGAGGGGGAATGTGTTTTTCTTGGCTATGAATTCCCCTCTTCCCTCAACAGTGAGGGACAATATTGTGTCTTGGTAGTTACCACTTGGTCTCTCTCTTGAAATCCAGGGCAATCTGGGAGCTCTCGTTGATCCTGGCAGACATATTTGTAGTTCTAGCTTCTGGCGAGGGTTGATGGGATGGGTGTGAGAGTGTTGTATGCATATAAAGAGAGTAGGCCCCCAGTCTATGTAGGCACTCTCCCCTGGGGGGAAATGACAAGTAACCTATTCTGGTTATATTTTATGTTGTGATTGTTTTCTGTGGAAAGGCTTTGAGGCAAATGCCTCAGGGAAGCGTCTGCAACAACCTCAGAGACTGTCATTTCTATTGCTTTTGGGATTAAAATAAAGGTAAATGTTTTTCTGTGATCTCTTTTGCTGGCTGTCCTGTGACAATCTCCTCACAACATTTTGTCACCTGCATGCCCATGACCTGCTGTTTAATGTTTACAACAGATGTTGAAGATAAAAACCGCTAGGAAAGTGCTGTGCATCATTCCTGCAGTTTTAATTAACAGGTGAAGCACAGATACATTAAAACCATCCAACTCTGTTCTCCAGACAGAACACTCCAATAACACGAAGAGATATTTACTCATTTTCACCTTGCTTAGGAATCGTGGATCAAAGTGATAATGTAAACACTTCAGAACACAATGTGAGAATATGAGATATCCAGTAGCGCAAATTGCATGTGGCAAACACCTTAATTAGTCTTCTCGGTATAAATTTTGGTAATGGAGAGATTAGGTATTATGACTGCCTAGGTCATGAATGTGAATAAAACCCAAACGTAGCCAAAATGACTGGCAGGAAAGTGATAATGTTTTAACTATTTCTGTTAGGGCACCATTTGCTGATGGTGAAATATACGAGTTAGAAAATCCATCATCTGAGCCGTGAAAGCTCTGCTTTCACCCACCTGAGACAGAGGGTCTTGAAGAACCAGGATATCTGTGCCAAGACAAAGTTCTTTGTATACCGGTCAGTGGTTGTACCGCGCGTGTGAAACCTGGACAATATATGAATGTCATTTGAAGGCACTTGAACAATATCATCAACACTGCCACAGGAGAATCCTCAATATCTCTTGGGAGGATAGATGCACAAATACTAGTGTCCTGTAAGAGTCAAACATGACCAGGGTAGGGTGAAAATGCCTCAGGCAAGCCATGGTTTGTGCTAAAGACCCCCTATTCAATTTTTAAAGTCCAGAGTAGGCCTATAATATAGAAACCCAGCTAGCATGAGTGGCAAGATACCTTGCTGGGCCCCTTCTCCCTTATCTCCCTGACATGACCCAGAGAAGGACATCCCAGCTCAGGCAGGAAGGGCCTTGAAGTCTGAAGGGAGGAATAGCTGCCTCAGCAACTACATTCCAAGAAGAGGCCCTGCATGTGGAAACCAATTGTTAGTGCTGTATGCTGTTAATGATTTGTGCTTTAAATCTTCTAGATAAACCCCCCATCTGCACCAGTGTGGAGGCATCACCACATCTTCTATCCCATCTTGACACGAAGTGGTCGTTGTGTATCTGTTTTGTTGAACATGTAGAGGAAACCACCTGTACTAGAGATAGAATGTTCTATAAGCTATGGGCAGGGTTACTCTGTAACATTTTTAGATTGTTGGCTTACTGTGCTCATTTCATCTTGCTGCTAGAACCTGTCCAGGAGTGGGTGACATCCATGTCATAGTTTACCCACGCCCGTCAATAATCTATATAATCAATTGTAATCTATTGTCTGGCAGTGCTTCACTGAGTCCTGATGGGCGAAGTGGCCCTCCACCAGCGCTGTGCGTAATAAACCCTCCTGCTTGCTTCACACATGGTGCCCAGACTTTGTTCCAACAACCAGAATTGAAGCCATTATCATTTACCAACGACTTCACTGGATGGGTCACATGGTCTGGATGTCTGATGAGCGCATCCCAAAACAGATTCTGTTTTCTGAGTTGAAGCAAGGACGGAGGCGCATTGGGGGCCAGAGGAAGTAATTTAAGCACTGCTGAAGGCACCCATGAAAAAGTGCAGCATCAGTGTCGACTCTTGGGAGAGCCTTGCCCAGGACCATCCCCAGTGGAGTGTAGTAATCCATGAGAAGGTGGCACAGTTTGAAAGGTCCCATCACAGTGCAGATGAGGAGAGGTGGAGAAGGAGAAAAGAATGGCAAAAACTGCCCTCCACCCCATCAACAGCTACCAACACCTGGTTCTTTGGTGATAAAACCTGCAGCTCCTCCAACTGTTATCAGCACATTCACAAATAGGAGGGTGACACAAAGAGGTCCTACTCATTAGTGAGTGATTGCCAAGAAGAAGGCATATTTAAGTACTAATAAAATCCTCGTGTCCGTACATGTGATTCACCAACCTCATCTCCTATACTAAATTTACACAGATACCTGGGTAAAAGAACCTGTTATGAGTGACTTGTGCAAATGTCACTTTAAATTAATCACAGGCTACACAATAGCTATGCGGGAAGAAAAAACAGCTTTTGAACAGCAGGGAGAGAAACCAGCAGGGAGAATAAGATGCACAGCTCTGATGGTGACCACTCAGGGGAGCAGCACCAAGAAGCTGAGCTTCTACCCTTTTCAAGATTCACTGTTCCTAACCTTTACACCTCCTCATCCAGTCCTTGCTCACTGGCCACACTGTTAGCTTAATGTTGCTCAGAGTGAACAGGCCTTTTAAGGAGGGTGGGGCTCAGCTGAGCCCTGTGTTGGTTCCTCCCACATTCCCAGAATCACTTGGTAGAAGACTTCAGAGCCAGGCTTGCTAGGATATAAAAGGCTGTTCAAGCTTAGGGAGGAAGCTAGAGCCAGGAAGAGAGGGGACAAGTGTTTGCTGTAAGCTGAGCATTTGGGCGGATGCCCAGAAAAGGTTGAGGTGCCACCCAGCTGATTAGCAGGGTGCCCAAAGTTATAAGCATGTGTTTCTATTGGTAGTGCACATCCATACCTAACTCTGCCATGAAGCCTCTATGAGCTCCATGCCAGTCCCAAGCCTGGATGAAGGAGGAAGGTTGGTCAGACGCATGTCAATGCGCTGACCGTCAAACAGCAAAGGGCATTTGACACTATAGATCAGAAAGTGACTTGGGCAATGTTGGAGTCCTATGGAGTGTATAGCAGGCTGATACAGTTGTTGAAGGATATCAATGACACTGCGGAGGCAGAGGTGAGAACGTGGAGGGACTTGGGAAATTGGTTTAAAACAAGTAGAGGTACGAGACAAGGAGATCCAATATCACCACGTATCTTTATCACACATCTGGAGAGAGCAATGGACAAGATCGAGGAAGAGGTAGAAGAGGTATCTGTGCGTGGGAAAAGAATGAACTTGAGGTCTGCAGAGGATAAAGTTATCATTGAGGAAGATGAGGAGAAGCTAGCGAAAACGGTGCAGGTGGTAAATGAAGAAGGGAAGTGGTATGGACTGATTATGAACATCGATAAAACAAAAACAGTGGTATTTGGAGATAAGGAAATAGGAAGGAAGATCAGTGTGGATGGTATTGAACTAGAAAATGTAGAGAAGTTCACATATCTGGGGAGCAACATAACGTATGATCTAGACTGTAAGAAGGAAACACAATTTAGGAGCAACATCCAATAAGGCAGTTGCTCCACTGGCCTGAAAAGAACATCCCCATTCAGTTCTGGCCAGCTAGAACAGAATGACTCTTTGATCTGGGAATACTCAGTTAGTAGTGTGTGTGCTCATTCACAGTGCAAGTGCTGAGGGAGCCTTTTTTGCATTACACTGCACTGTCGTGTATGAGAAACACAGAATCATAAAACCAGAGAATCCCTCTCCATGCAGCAGGCTGGGGCAGTGTGAACTTAATGGGCCCAGACATTCCCTTAGATGAAATTTCAGACCATCTGTTTACATCAATTTTTACTGAATTTTGCTGTGTTTTGAACAAGTTGCACACAAGTTGTTCTTGCCATCTTTTCCATGTAAAGCAAAACAAAATCAGTGGCAATGCCTCATTTCTTTGCTATGTTAGCAACACATCAGTCATCATCCTGCAAAAGTAAGCAGAGCTATAAACTTATCACATGGATCCTTCAAAAAGTAGGTAACCACAGATGTTTCCAAGGCATAGCCCATAATCACATATCTCCCACAAGCACTTGCCTGGGACAGCACCCCACCACCTAGCTAAGAAGTTCAATGAGATGAAGACCATCAAACCAGCATTAAATGAAACCGATAGACTCACCACAGGACAAATTACTTCCAGCTTGTTTCTCCAGACTGCCTGCCAGACCCACTGCTCCCATGTCTCTCCAGGCCACACATCCTTGAGTGAGATTTGTCCACCCCAGGATAATCAATCTGGGCTCCCAAGAGTAGGGGCAGGAGGTGAACTCCAGAGAGGACCCACATCAATAACAAAATTCCTATTGACCTCATTGGGGATGGAATTTAGACCCCAGATTTTTTAACCCTGGTGTGCTTTTTCAGGCCATCATCTATATCTGGCCAAGCTGATGCTACAGAGATGACAGGTTGACCCAGTTAGCTCATCTTCTACCAGACTGCACTTGTGAGGCAGGTTAGTCTTGTGGTTACACCACTGCACTAGTACTCAGCAGATGTGGGTTCCCTGTAGATCTCTGCTGTAGATTTTGTGTGACCTCAGAGACAAATCACTGGAGGAGCCACGTGACTCTTGGGTGCCCTGACTTTATTTTGGGGTGACCTATTTGAAACAACTTTAAAGCACTTAATGTTCAGGTCGGTGTTCGCCACTTTCTGAAGGCATCTAAAATTAATTATCACATTTGGCCTTAATCTCTCTATGCATCAGGTCCCCTTCTTTCCAAAGGGGATCTTGGACTGACAGATCTCATCTTCTATGATGCCGTTGGTGAGTGATTCAATCACACCTTGATCAACAGAGCCAATTACAGCTGTCATATAAAAACCCACCAACTGCAGGAGTTGTATGTTCTTTTTGGATCCTAGATATGGTGACTCTCAAAGCAGCTAGGAGCTGGTCTAGTGGTTAGCCACCAGGACAATCTGTCCTGAACTCAATTCTCCAGATCATTGGGTGATATGCCGCATCACTTCACATTAGCCTTTAAGATGTCTTTATGGCACTTTCCAGGAGCAAGCTGGCCATAAAAGACCATCTCTGGTATCTGTGTATCATCCGTCCTCATAACATAACCAATCCAGTGAAGCTGTCTGATCATGAGCATTGCTTCCATGCCCATGACACCACACAGCTTAAGAACCTCCATGTTAGGAATTTTGTCCCACCAATTCATGTGGGCGATCTTCCTCAGACACCGCATATGGAACTGATCGAGTTTCAAAACATGGCAGCAATATACTGCCCACGACTCTGAGCTGTACATCAGAATATTCAGGACAACTGCCTGATTAACTGCTACCTTGGTATAGAGTTTAATACAATGATCATTCAATAGGCATTTGGTCAATTTTCCAAAGGCAGCACGGGCTTTGGCTAATCGAACAGATACATCAGGATCTACATTTATTCTAGAGGACAGTACATTTCTGAGGTAGCAGAACTTATCAATAGCCTTAAAAAGTGTACCAGAAGACTGTATCAATGGGGATCATAATTTACTCATTCACTCTCAGACTGTCTTGTCCATTTAGATGATGTGTTCTTCAGAGAAGGAGCCTCTCTTACTCCATGTGTGTGCCTATCACAAGGCTTGGATCTTTGTTGGAACTTCTAAGCATTATTGTGCTATAGAAGGTATGAATAATTAATACTGCTGCTAGTAATAATAATAATAATAATAATAGTACTTGTATAATTGCCATTTAAACTTAGTCCTGCACTCATCAAGCACAAGAGAAGATCACATTAGCTGAATATCAAGTTACTGTATCTTGGACACAATTTTAACCAGGAAAATGAAGCTGTAGGTGCTTCAGCTAAATGCCTGCCTGTAACAAAACCAGACCATGTGCCTCCTTTAAATCACCAGGCACACTTGAGGGTGTATATGCCAGCTTGCAGAAGGACATACACTTGAACTTCTTCATTCCAGCAACCTGGGGACATAGTCTATGCCGGATTATAGAATTTTCTGGCCCATGCATGTCCACCATAAACAAAGTCTATTACCAAAACTCTTGTATGTACAAATCATTATAGAGTACTGGATGTGCTTGACATGTCATAAGGCAAATCCTTAATGCACCGTATTTAAACTGTGATGGGAAGAGAGAGGGTGCATGCGGAGAAAGAAGTTTTGGGGTCTGGGCATGAGGGAGTGGGGCTCTTACCTGATGTCCCACTCCAAGGGGCACATGTGGCTCCCCACCGCTCCTAGGCACCCCCCCTCACCGCTCCTGTTCATCATTATTCACAGGAGAAGCCATTCACACTTGTCTGGGAAAAGCCTTTGTAACCCACATACCTACTGCCCCACCTGCAGGCACTTAGACCACTTACAAAGGGAAAGAATTAGTCTCCTTTTCAGCCTTGGTTGTGAGGTTGCTGGTTTTTAGCTCAAACTGTAGAGACTCCTGCACAGAGGTCCAGGTTCAAGGCCGCCTGTCGGCAGTTACACCTCCAGATAAGCACTTTGCTGTGATAGGGTTCCCTGCACCGGGAGCGGAACAACAGCAGGGAGAACCACGTCCTCATCTCTCTGCTTGACAGAGTCCACAGAATCCAGCCTGTGGATTGCCTGCATCTAGGCCACAAGGCTTGGAGAGCTGGTGCTCCAGCTATGCAGGGATCTGAACTATGCATGTTCGCAGATCATAGACACCCAAATCAAGGTGGTTCAAGCATACAATAAAACCCTGTTTAGAAGCTGCACGCCAGAAATTTCAGACCACAGGTGTGATTAATATGAGGTTACAAGAGTCAGGGGGAGGGAATTCTACTGATTCCAATTAATCACAGACTAATTTAGGTGTCTTGTTACCACATCCTAATTAGGCTAGAGAAGGGGCGATTGGGAAGACATGTACACCCCCAATATCAAGAACTCAAATTCATGCCACAGAGAGTGGCTCTGGGTCTTCTGTCCTGGTTTCATTCATCAAGAAGGTTCAGCTCAGCTTGCCAAATGAGAGCTCACCTGTACCCTTTCCAGGGAAAACTCCCTGGAAGTCATCTCCGAGTGCTTACTTAATTTCCAATTAATGCCCAGATGGGACTGAACATTTCTATGCATATCAAGAAGAACCCGAGTCATAATTAATGGTAACAAAAATACATGGAAGGTATATTAAAGCTCACGATTCAGGGTTGGAGCCAATCTCTAATTTACAGCCCAGGGTAGGGCTTATGTCAGAGGCAGGTATTTGTCTAGTGTGAGGTTCTCAAGTTGATCTGTTTTGCTGAAGGGGCTGGTCCAACACCCTAAGACCTCACTGTTGAGGGCTACAATGGCGGCACAGATCACACTTTGCTCTCCCTGGATTTGTGTAACCCCCCCACAGGTGGATTCAAACCTGGGACTTTGGAAGCTTAGTGCAGGAACCTCTACAGTGGGAGCTAAAAGCCAGCTGGCTCGCAGCTAAGGCTGTAGAAGTGATTCATTCTTTCTCTCTGTAAGTGGTCTAGGTGCCACTACATGGGACAGAAACCCACATCTACATGTGTGGGTTCCATTTGCACTGAGTACAGCTTGGCCATTGTGGAAGGGCTGGGCCTTGGCGTGCAGAGCTGGCTCTCAGGGGAGGGTCCCAAAATCATTAACAGATCCCTTCTCTAATCCAACATAACTCTCTCAGCTAGTAGCCTTTGCTAGCTAATTGCCAGGATCAACATCTCTGGGCAGGAGGGGGAAAAGGATAGCCACTCCAGCCAGACATAGTGCATGATGCTGCTGCATGAAGGGACACTTTGTGAAAGGATGCACCACTCAGTGTCAAGCGCTGCAAGGAGCTCATCTTCTCTAGCCGTGTACTGTGCTGCCTTCTGCTTGCTTGGGAAACCTCTCATAAACTGCCCCACAAGGGATGTCTATGTGCTCCTGTCACAAGCCACCTGCAGGGGATCCTGAAACTCCTACCAACGCCCTCATGTGCCGGATATGTCTTTGCTATATTGGTGCCTGGCTGATGGGTAAGTAGATAGGTCAGTGTTTCCCCATTTTATTTGGCCATGGAGCCCTTTTACACACTAAAGAATTTTGTGGAACCCCATTCCCAGGCTTTGCCTCCCCCTTGGCCCCCCCAAACCCATCCCCCATCCCTAAGCTTAACCCCCCATCTTGCAAACCCACCCCCGCATCCCTAGGCTTAACCCTTCTCAGCCCCAAATCCACTCCCCCACCCCAGGATTAACCTGACTCAGCCCCAAACCAGTCCCTGGGACTAACCTGTCCATGGCATTGTCTGGGGAGCCTACACTGGGCAGCTTGGCCACGATCTATCAAGAGAAGTTTTGTCACAAAATATCATCTGATAAAAACTTCTGTTGACAAATCCCTGTAATCTCGAGGTAACCTCAGTCAGGCCATTATGTCAATAGAGCATCCCTGCCAGGGGTCAGTGGAAACAAAGTTTCTGGTACGATCTGTCTCGCTGGATGAAAAGGTTGTAGGAATAGTGCAATCATTCAGCTACATTTATAGAGACCAATCCACTTTCATCATTCAAGGCTGATTTCTAGTCTCTGAAACGCACAACTAGCAATTGGCAGTATGGGTCTGAGGGAAGACATTTACTCTGAATATGTTAACCCCTTTAGAAAAGAAAAAGAAAAGAGAAACACTTGCCCAAAGGGTACCTAAAACCAGATTTCCAAAGCACTCGATGTTAGGAGCCCAAAGTCCTTTGAAAGCCACTGAGGCTTGTGAGTCTGAGTTGTTTGTATGCCAATGGGCCTATGACAATTGACATCAACAGAGGACGTTCCCCTTAAGATCCTCTGAAATCCCCAGTCTCTATGTGCAGCAAGTACGTCCCAGGCCACATTGGATTTTGGTTTGGTTTGGTTTTAATCTTAAACCAATTTGAAGCATTTTGCCAGAGATGCAAGTGTTGATATGCGATGCTCAGACAAGCCATTTCTACCTCTTTAACCAAGAGTTATACATTCCCTGCCCTCTGTTTGCCAGAAGCTGGGAATGGGCATCTGGGAATGGATCACTGGATGAGTCCCTGTTCTGTTCATCCCCTCTGAAGCATTGCGCACTGGTCTCTGTCAAAACAGGATAGTGGGCAATTCCAAGGCAGATGTGCTGGAGCAATTTGTCTAGTGGGAGCACTGGGGATCATTGACCCTAATTATAAATGCTGCATTTGATGGACACCAGTGCACCTTGTAATTTTTTCCATCCATGGGTGGAATAAATTTTGCTATGTCCACCCAGCATGTGCACCACCAGTAGAAACACATGCTGCCCACTGTGGGCAGCTGTGGGCACTCTGCTAATCAGACAGGAGGCACCTGAATCTCTCCTGGGTGGCTCCCCAAGCGCTCAGATTAGAGGGAACACTGACAGAAACCACTTCAAGCCAGGTTCCTAAACAGACAGACCCTACTGCAGCAGATCCTCCGAACAGCATGTGTCCTGATGGGTTAGTACTGCTTGGATGATGTTTGTTACTAACAGTTAGTCAGCTGCAGGCTATCTGCAAATGTTCAGCAGGTCAGTGGCTCGGTGTAATAGTCCTCAGGTACTAGGTTAAACCATACAGGTAAGAGGAAGCACACTGTGCTGGCGAAAACAACAAGAAGTCCTGTGGCACCTCATAAGTATTTTGGAGCATAAGCATTTGTGGGCAAAGATCTGCTTCATCAGACGCATCTGACAAACAGGGTCTTTGTCTACGAAAGCTTATGCTCCAAAATATCTGTTATTCTATAAGGTGCCCCAGGACTTCTTGTTGTTTTTGAAGATACAGACTAACTAGGCTGCCTTTCTGATAATTGTGCTGGAGGTTTCAGGACTAACCGGCAAAACCAGAAGCAGGGAAAGGCCACTGGAAGGAAGCAGAAACCACTACTGGAACCAAGAGTCAGAGCCATACTTACCCATACGCAGAAAATTCAGCTGCGTAGGGCACCTAAAAATTCAAGGCACTGCTGGGCCTTAATGCTCACCCACCCATCTTTTCCTGTCCCTGGGGCTCTGCTTCCTCCAGAGAGGATCTAGTTAACTTAAAAGTGAAGAAACCTGCCAGACCTCTTTGCAGAACATTGGAAGAGTGAAAGGGCCATTTGGATGGCAATGACACCATGTGACAAAAATCTGCCAACCCCAGGTATGTTGTGTCAGTTTCTGAATTTACTGCATCAGTCAACGGGACCTTAACTTAACATTCACTTTAAAAATATTTCATTGGCGTGTTGCTGATGATTATAAAATCACATCTCTAAAAATTGTCTTTCCTCCCCCGTCTGCCATTGCACTGACCTATATGGAGAGGTGAAGGAAAGAGGCCACTGAATTTAATGTCAGCCCTCATCTCCTCCAGCTGATGCCAGGGCAATACGAGTGCCAGGAACAATGCCCATCAGTTGGCAGCCCAAGTGTGGGGGCAGCGAGGGAGAGCAATGGAATGACAATAAATGCAGTTTCCCTCCTCAGTGGTAAACACTAAGACACAGCTCCATGAGCTTCTGGGCCCACTGACTTCTCAGGCAAGATTCTCATTGGCTTTAGTGGGACCAGTGTGATGATAGTTGAGGCTTGTGCCCTCGTCTGCCATTGGCAAAGCCATGAGAAACTTCTATAAGGATACTTGGCTCCAGGTCTCCAAAGTTCTTGACCCTTCCAACAGGGCTGGCTTACAGTCCAGAGAAGCCTGGGCTGACATCCAAGCCAGCACCGGGCTCCAAGAACATCTCCAGTGGCTGTATCTGCCCGAAGAAGGCTGGATGCTGTTTAATCTTCCTTTGCAAGCACAGACGTGGTGAGGGAGTTTATCAAGAGTAAAACAAAACCATGGAGGTGTCTGCTTGGGCAGATGAGGTGCAGCATTTGGTGTAACCCGGGGGCCTTCCTTCATGCTGAATTACAGAGTGAAAGCATCCCGATTTATTCCTGCCCTGCTGCTGAATACCAAAAAGAAAGGAGGAAAGGCCTGTGGCCCTCCATTCACATTCACCTGGTAACAAGGCAAATTGCCCTGTGTTTCTCACCTGCCTTGAGTGGTAGTTCTGGCAGCTGTGATCCAGTGAAGCAGGCACTCAAGTGGTAGTCAGGAAACCTGGGTTCCCTTCATAGCTCTGCCACTGGCCTGCTGCTGTGTGGCCTTGGGCAAGTCCTTTCTGCCTCAGTTTCCACCACCCCGACCTGCATTTTTTCTGTCTTGCCTGTTTAAACCCTTTGGAGCAGATAGGTCTCTTTCCACTCTGTGGATGTACAGCACCTAGCGTAATGGGCCCCCTGATCTCAGCTGGGGCTGCTCCAAGGAATATCAATAACACAGCTGTTGTGGTTTTCTATCTGCTTGTGATAAACAAGAGAAGAACAGGAAGAGTTCAGCCTTGCCCAGGGAAATGTCTGGCCAAGGCAGCCTGAAGGAGTTGAAAGGGGGCTGGAGCCTTTCCCCTGAGTCATTACAAGCTCCCAGAGCTCTGGGACCTAACAGGCCTAGCTACTGACTCCAACATCCTTCAGGGATGGGGCACATAGACAGTGCTTGCACACCACACGTGCTGAGCATAGCTGGGGAGAGAAGAACATAAGAACAGCCATACTGAGGACAGAACAAAGAGCCATAGTGCCAGGTGCCCCTCAGGGAATGAATAGAACTTCCATGAGGAATGCCCAAGGGGCCCATAAGCATCAAGTGATCCATCCCCTGTTGCCCAGTCCCAGCTCGTCGTAATCAGAAGTTCTGGGACACCCAGCACCTGGGGCTGGAGTCATGAGAGACTTTCTGTCCCTCGGGACCTTTCTCCCAAAATGTTCCATGCACTGCAGATACACAGTGTCATTCAGGGAGTGCAGGAAGGCCCACAGCAAGTTAGCCTGGCATCCACTAAAGCAGAAGGAAGGACAGCCTGGTAAAAGGTCTCCTCTGACAGGAAGGGTAATGGGAGTGTAACCGGGCTGCCCGGCCATAGGCTGGACAGCCTGGTGAGGCTAAGCCAGCCCATACTGTAAAAGGAGTCCCAGCTGAGAGGAATCAGGCATTTCCAAAATCAAAGGCAGCAGGACAGTTGAGGGGAGGGTGTGGTTGAGCTAAAGGTAGAAGCTGAGCACCCACCTGTAAGCTGGGGATTTAAAGAAGAGAGGCGAAAACCCTGAGGAGGTGGGGAGTGAGCCCAGCTGAAGAAACCGATGCAAAACTTTATCTTGCATTTGTGAGTTCTGGTTGGTGTGATCTGTGGCTAGCCTGGGCGAATGGACAGAGTGAATGAGAGGACCTGGGGCAGGGATGGGCAGCTACATGAGTGGCCCTCCTTCACTTCAGTGGGATGGCAGAAGCCATGCCCGTCCCCCATGCACATCTCTTGCACTGGGGCACCAGAACCCTGCACTTACTTGCTCCTCTCCGTCCTAGTGCTTTTCGAGCCTGTGAATCACCTGATTTGCGCACCCTCTCTCCCAGAGCTGAATGGCTGCAAATCAGCTGTTCACGGCATTCCAGCTCTGGGAGGGAATGGGAGGAGCGGGGACTGAGCACGAATCAGGCAATTTGTGCCACTTTGAGTGTGCTGGGTGTGGGGGAGAGGCACAGGCAGTGGAGGAGGGGAGTATCCAGGGGGTCTGTGGCTATAGGTGGAGCCCCAGTGGGCCGCATGAGGCCTGCAAATTGCCCCTCACTGACTTAGGCCTTAAAAGGCCCCTGGAGACTAAGTTCGTAAGGTGGCCCTGGAGTAAGGTTAAAAACAGAAGCAAGGTGGCCACAAAAGTCTGAGGCAATGAGCAGCTGCTCTAGTTACCAGAATCATCTGCCTCCATGCAGAGCAGAGAGTACCTCCATAACCACAGCAGAGAAGGGTGTCCTAGAAAGGCCGCTCAGCTGAGCTCTCCTCTTCAAGCCTGCACTGACAGCACTTAATGGGAGACAAGAGAGCCAAGCAGTCAGCTGTGCAGGGAACTCGATTTATGGATGTTGAAAGGCAAAACGGGCAAAGCCCTGCTGGATTAATTTTAGGTGGAATTTATGGGCCCAGAGAATCAAAGGTGTTAACATGACCCTGAAACTGCCCAACTTTAAGCAGAGTTAAGGAGGTTTGGGATCTGGCATCCAGAGACCTCATGCCAAATACATCATTAAAAATCCTTTTAACACTTGATTAAAGACACAGGGTGGTGGGGGGATGAAAATACAGTTCAAGCAATTGCAGTGTAAAATACTAAATAAGACATACAGTTGAATTGCATTGCTTGTTCCCTTTGTCTTTGGTTCAAGAGTTTTTGCAAAGAAACCTCTTTGTCTGACAGTCTCTTGGGTGACTCAGAGACGGTGGTAATTGTCCTTTTGAGGACAGAGATGTACCAAAGATGAGTTGAAGCTATTGCTGATTTTGTTCCCATTCCATCCCAATTCCTAGAAGGCAGAAGAGGACAAACACCCAAAAATGGGAAAGAAAAGAAGACCAAAGCTAACAAATGCCGCTTCTAGTTCTGGTGTCACTGACAACATCATTTCTGGAAAAACAGACCTGGCACCTGGTCTGAGTGGCCATGCTGAGTCCTGGTAAACTTATACCAGCACTGGACTAGTTCGGACATTGCCTGAAGCTGCCTTTCTCATCACAGGCTTACAGCGGTGTGGCAAAAGATGGAGTCTTGCCAGCTGAGCCAAACTTTCATTCGATGGACGGGAAAAGGAGAGGGATGGGGAAGGGAAAGGAGACAAGTTGGAGGGATCCAGTCTCACGTCCCAGAGGGTGTTTGGGATGCAGCCAGAGTCAGCAGGGGTGGAGATGATTTCTGGGTACCTCTCTTCAACCAGTCTGGTCATGGCATCTCTCAGGATTAGGATGACAAAGGCCCAATGGTGTCACAATGGTTCCAAGGCAATGGTGAGAGTGACAGCCATGACAATGAAGCACACACGTCTCTTGTCTTTCAGTCAGCCACTGTCATAGTAACCAGCTTCTCCTCCCCGGTCACTTTTTGAGGACCCCAAAGGGAAGGGTAGGAGAAATAGCCCAACTTCCCATTATTCTGTTAACCAGATAGGCCTATTTTCCAGCTCAGCAATTTTGGTTCCTTGATTCCTGGTTCTGCGCTTCTCTTGTTTACAGGCCAAATCTTAGCACATTCCCTTTGTTTTGTTTGGGCTGAGAGTCTCCATCTCCCTTGTGCACCTTCTCCCTCCCCACCTTCGTATTTCTGTTGTTATAGGTTACTGGGATATTTATAAACTTTCACCCATTCACTTTTTGCAGCTGAGCTCACAGTTAGGATCAAGTTATAGGCCCACTCATCACCAGCCTCTTGAGCCAGGATTTGAACCTGGGCACACATCCCTGACTGCTCAAGTCAAGCCATAACTTTGAAGCACTCCTGCATTCCTCACTGACACAAGCCTCTTGTATAAAAGCAGTAACATGACCTGTTATCTCCACCTGGCTAGGAGTCTCTGTCCCATCCTTATGGATGAAGACTTGTACAGCTACCCGCAGGCAGACTCGAACCTGGTACCTCCAGAGCTTAAAGCAGGAGCCTTATGGTTTGAGCTAAAAGCCAGTTGCTGCTGCAGTGCAAGTACAAGCAAGCTTTATGTCCAGCCCCTGTTACATTCCCTGCAATTAGCGGGGGGCCACTCCCCCAACTTGCCTAATATAATCCAAACCAATGGCAATTTCTGTACATATAAAAACTTTATTTTGGTATGTAAAGGTGAATACACATACACAGACGTAGAAACAGGAACATTGCAACATTTCTAATGAGATGGATGAGCCTACGCTGCATTCCCCTCTTGAAATTTCAACCCCCCCCAATGGGCCCACCCCCTATTTTGCACACCCCGGCTGTAGAGGATACTCATTCTTTCTCTCTGTCAGTGGTCTAGGTGACACTACATGGGATGGTGAACCACACCCCTAGGTGAGCGGATTACACTTAGCCGCAGTGATTCACATCTATGGTTGCCTCTCAGTGAGATGATAGCAACAAAATATATCTGGGCATGAGACATTCCATTTCAGCACAGCTCCTTAGCATAGAGACATCAGATCTGTCCCCTTCTCTGTTCATGGCCTTCCTAAGAATACCAACTCAATTTCAAGGTCTCATTCCTTATCTTCACCGTACTTCATGGCCTGGGATCTAAATGATCACCTAAAATGCTGGATGATGACCATGGCTGACAGCTTTACTCTTCTGGCACAATGGAACTCTCCAGACTATGGGCAAAGCGTATCTGTGCAGAAGAAAGAACAGCCTTGGTTAACTACAGGCCATTGCAACTTGGGGAACTATGGACATTGCCAACTTCACCACTTTCTGCTCCAATGCAAGACTCATTTCCTTACCCTGCCTTCTCCAACGTAAATACAGATCAACATGTATATGTAATAACATGAAAATTCGAAACCCTACAGCCCCACCCCCCAGGGACACTGCATAGACTGTTTTCCTCTGGTGTGAATTTGAAAGACCAAATCATGACTGTCTCATGCTGCTCAATGCTGGTGGAAAGTGCTCAGACACTACAATGATGAGCGCATGTGACAGGGTGTAAACCCTGCCCAGGAGCCAGAATGGTGAAGCAAGTGTAACACTGACAGACTGTTACCTGAGAACAGTGTGCAGAGAAGGTTTCTGCTTTTACAAGCCAGGACCCCCTAACATTTCTATCACCATGAGTATTGGGCACCCCACAAATAGAAAGTAAACAATAACGATTTATTTAACAAACAAGCATTAACTAAATAAACCTTCCAGTTGTCAAAACTATTTACAAGCGAGTGGAGTTTCCTCTGAGATCCCCCTTCCCAAAGTCACTCCTACTGCAGTCCAAAGTGATGTATGGAAGCCAGGTAAGTTGAGCTGTTCCTCAAAAGTAAGGGAAAAGCTGCGGAATCTGCCTCCTGGATGCTCTCTTCCAGACATGCGAACAGATGGAATTCTTCTCTTCTGTCTTCTGCCTTCTGTTCTTGACTCATGGTCCTGCATGTAGCAATGCCTAAGAGAAATGATGGTATGCGTGTGGTTAAGACACTACACTCCCTTGTCTTAGTCTTTAAACTTAAAATTGAACAAGGCTCCTTGCCTACAAGGTCTCCACATTCCCTATTCTGTAGAAGGAGTGCTTCACCCTAGTCACCGGGGGGTGGGGTGGGTCTCCTCCTCCCCCCATCCTTCAGCTCAGAGCTTGAGAGAGAGAGAAAGAGCCCAGAGCAGCCTGGGTCACCTCCTCTTATAGCTTCTTGTCTCGAGGCAGATTTGTACCACGTGACGCCCTTTTTTCTGCCTTCAGTTCACGCCCTTTTCTGAGGGGGATGATGACTCGGTGATTTTTCCAGACTCCATATTGAAAACAGATCCCAACAGGCACTCCATTTTGGATGACAATTCTTAGTGAAATACCCTTAACAAGACTTGGGTCATCAGCACCAGGAATGGAACATGCAACTATAGGAACTAAAGCCCTGTACGCTACCCCACGAGCCAAAGGCCAGCTGAGTCTCACCTCAGGCTGTAGAGTAGAGACTTCACTCACCCTAGTATGAAGTCTCAGTGCCTCTGGGTACTACGCAAGAAAGATAGTGCTAGTTTCCTCGTGTATTGCACCTGGGCTGGGTGCAGTCAGGTCAAGGAAAAGGAGCTGATTGAAGTGAGACCGGGTACTGGGGAGAGAAGACCCAGCAGAGGGGATGTGGTGAATTATCTCTTTCTGGGAAAGGGCCTGAAGAAGGCCAAGCAGGCTGGAATGGCAGGCAATCCGCTCTCCGGGCAAGCCTGGGAAGTGGATGAAGAGAAGGCGCCACTATGGACTGACAAATGTACAAATATACAGTGGAGAAAACTGGCTTGGCAGCAACACTGCTGAGATGGATCTGGGAGTTGTGGTAGATCACAGCCTCCACAGCAGTGAGCAATGTAAGTCCAGAAGCATGGCAAGGGTAATCCACACACCTATTGGGTGTGGTTCACTGGCCCATGGAATGACATCTAGATCACTTACCCAGAGCATGAGTCACCTCCACAGCCTTAGCTGAGAGCTAGCTGGCCTTTAGCTCAAGCTGGAGAGGCTCATGTGCTGAGGTCCCAGGTTGGAGTCTACCTGTGAATTGTTACACATGCAAGTGATAATATCACCCTACTAGGTGCTGGTTAGGCCTGAGCTGGAGAAATGGTCTGAGGCAAACAGGATGAAGTTTAATAAGGACAAATGAAAAGTGCTCCACTTGGGAAGGAACAATCAGTTTTGCACACACAGAATGGGGAGAGACTGTCTAGGAATGACTACAGAAGAAAGGGATCTAGGGGTTATAGTGGACCACAAGCTAAATATGAGTCAACAGTGTGATGCTGTTGCAAAAAAAGCAAACATGAGTCTGGGATGCATTAACAGGTGTGTTGTGAACAGGACATGAGAAGTCATTCTTCCGCTGTACTCTGCACTGGTTAGGCCTCAACTGGAGTATTGTGTCCGGTTCTGGGCACTGCAGTTCAAGAAAGATGTGGCGAAATTAGAGAGGGTCCAGAAAAGAGAGACAAGAACGATTAAAGGTCTAGAGAATGTGACCTATGAAGAAAGGCTGAAAAAGTTGGGCTTGTTTAGTTTGGAAAAGAGAAGACTGAGGGGAGACATGATAGCAGTTTTCAGGTATCTAAAAGGGTGTCATAAGGAGGAGGGAGAAAACTTGTTCTTCTTGGCCTCTGAGGATAGAACAGGAGGCAATGGGCTTCAACTGCAGCAAGGGAAGTTTAGGCTGGACATGAGGAAAAAGTTCCTAACTGTCAGGGTGGTCAAACAGTGGAATAAATTGCCAAGGGAGGTTGTGGAGTCTCCATCGCTGGAGATATTTAAGAACAGGTTAGATAGATGTCTATCAGGGATGGTTTAGACAGTACTTGATCCTGCCATTGGGGCAGGGGGCTGGACTCGATGGCCTCTTGAGGTCTCTTCCCGTCCTAGTGTTCTATGATTCTATGATATGATTCTGTGAAATGTATCTGATGTCAGCCACCACCTTATGAAAGGATGGAGAGACACTGGAAAGGCTCCTGACATGAGTACCAAAGGGATGGAATGCAAGTCATGTGACCAATGGCTGAAGGAACTGGGCAGGTTTAATTTTGAAAAGAGAGATTAAGCAGGGACATGATAGTGGTCTTCAGATAGTGGAAAGGCTGCTTTAAGAAACAGGGAGAAGGGCTGTTCTCCGTTGCCACAGAGGGCAGGACAAGAGGCAGTGGGCTCACAACTACAACACTGCAAATGTAGATTACATCTCAGGAGAAGTTTTCTAGCTGTGAAAACAGCAGGACCATGGTGCACACTGCCTAGGGAGCTTGTGGAAGCTCTGGAGGCTTTGACAAAGGCTGGCTAGCCATTTGCCTTGGGGGGTTTGGACCCAACACATCCTGCAGCTTGGCAAGGAGGTTGGACGAGCTGCCCTTGTGGTCCCTTCTAATCCTGTGGTTCTATAATTCTAAAGCCTTGAGGTTAAGCAGTGGGCTGGACCTCAGGAGATGTAGGAGATTTAGCTTCGGTTCCTGGCTTTTCCCTGGGTGATATCTCCCCTCTCCTTCAGGTCCCTAACAATGAAAAGAGGCCAGTGATCCTGCCCCACTTCCCAGGAGTGTTGTAGGCCTAAGTGCCTTCCTCTCCCTCAGCTGTGGCAGAGATAGGGTCCATCAGACACCTAGACAGACCACGGAAAAGGGGCAGAGGATTATTGCCAGCTCTGCTTCTTAGTTCAAAAAACTGCCATTTGCAAGTAACAGCGTGGGGAGGTGCTATCGTCTGTCAGCAGAGGGAGGTGGGTAAGGAGTGGTGAATTCCATAATTCCCACCTCGTTGCTGTTAATTGAGATAAATGTGCTTTTCTCGGTCCTATCAAATTACTGTGAACAGCGACCAGACTGTGCAATAGCAATCTGTCCTCGGTGCAGATAGAGGCCGTATGTGCTTCCTGCTGGCACGGTGAGTGATTAATGAGACTTTGCTTAATGATGATGCATTTTTAGCTACAGTTATCACTAATGTGTAAACTAATGAAAATCTACATACACTCCCCAGCCTCCCACTAAGCCCGTTTACAAATTCCAGTCCCAGGCAGAAGGTGTCCATACGGGAGCTGAGTGGGATTTTTTTAAGTGCATTTAGGCCTGATCCATACCCACAGAAAACTCCCATTGAGTTCAGCAAGCTTTGGACAAGATTCATGCAGAGAATAAAAGAAAGCCACAGAGCTTTATTCTCCATTCCCCAGCATCTCATGCCATCATTTACCCGAGTGTCAGGTGAGTGTAAAAGTTGCCAAATCAGGTGCTACAGCATTTGTCACCTAACATGGTCTGAGTGACATCAGTAGGCTCAGGGCAATGAGGACTCAGGACCACAAAGTTGTCTCTCACCCATATTACTCTGTGATATTTTAAGCTTACAAGCACGCATTCAGTATGACAACACCCTACTTCATTCACTTTATATTGCTGCTGCCTCCTGTACGCATCTCTCATGTATAATCCTCAGGCCAGATCTACACTAGACATTAAAGTCTATTGCAGATACATAATTCTAGCTACAGCAATTGCATAACTAGAAGCAACTTATCCGCAATCAGCTTACCTGATGGAGGTCGACAAAAAAAACTCTTCCATCAACCTTCCTTATGCCTCACAATATTGAGGAGTACAGTATCGACTGCTGATCCCTAATATTTTGATTTGGCACATCCCTACCAGGAGTGCGAAATCGAACTCCGGAAGATCAACCCAGACCGGGTCGATCTTCTGCATAATGTAGACATATACTCACTCTGTTCCTTGCCAACCAGCCATCTTTGGAAGCAGAATAGAATTCAAGAGGAGGAAAAATAAAACTCAATCTGCAACAACTTTGCAGGTAGTTGCATGCTGAGATGTTCACTTGCCCCTTCATGTGTACCTCGGAGCTCTTGTTGTCTGATTATGGGACCTCAGCCATGAAAAGCACTTCAGTTTGCTAATGGAAATGGAATGTGCAGTACCAAAAAATAAAAAAAAAACCCTCACAAAGCAATTGAATACCAGGGCAACACTACATTGCTAAGAGAACAGGGCACGCTGATCTGTTCTGTTTGTGCTGCCCAGGCCATCTGACTTGCTGGGGAGCTCCCAGTGTAGGCAGGACATTGTGCACCCTGAAAAAAACCCCGCTCAGGAGTGGAAGAGGCATGTGTCTCTGCCCAAAAGAAATGACAGCTGGAAAGCCGACAGCAACCCTGCTCCATGGCTGTAGGCCGCACCCCCCGCCCTGCCCATCACCCTCTCCCTGCAGGCAACAGTGCACAGGGACCACCTGGGGCTGAGGGTCAGGCAGCAGAGGCAGGCGACGTCACCCCCCTCCCCGCAGCTTGCTCTGCCCTACTGCACCATGCCGTGCCGCCCTCCTGGCCTGCTGCACCTCACTTCTCCACAGGTGGAAGGAAACAGAGAGTCACTCCACCTCCTGATGCTCCCACTGCCCACAGGGTGAGTTTGCAGGGGGAAGAGGGGGAAGCAACCTCTGCTGCCTCCATCACCCCCAGGTAACTCCCCCCGCCCATCCCTCCCATCCATAGGATAGTCAGGGCAGCTGCCGCAGGAGCCCCAAAAGTGCAGGGCCTGGGGCAGCCACCCCCATTTGTTCTATGGACAGGACAGCTCTGCGTTGCCCTGTACTGAGCCAGCGCTCTACGCTGTGCTGCTGCACCTGAGTGGGCACCTAAACAACCGATTTTTGGCCAAGCGCAGAAAAAGTCAGTGCTTTAGTATCAGAGGGGTAGCCGTGTTAGTCTGGGTAAGTCAGATATCAGAAATGGCAATGTACAAAAGCCTGTAGGAGAGCACGTCAATCTCCCAGGACACACAGTAACAAATTTAAAAGTAGCTATCCTACAGCAAAAAAATTTTAAAACCAGACTCCAAAGAGAAGCTGCTGAGCTGCATTTCATCTGCAAGTTTGACGCCCTCAGCTCAGGATTAAACAAAGACTGTGAGCGGCTGGCTAAATACAAAAGCAGTTTCTCCTCTCTTGGTGTTCTCACCTCCAGATCAACTGCTGGTAGTAGGCCTCACCCTCCCTGACTGAGTTAACCTCGTTATCTCCAGCCTTGCTCTGGCCTGCCTATTTATACCTGCCTCTGCAAATTTCCACTACCTGCATCTGACAAGGTGGGTCTTTGCCCACGAAAGCTTATGCTCATACATTTCTGTTAGTCTATAAGGTGCCACAGGACCCCTCGTTGCCTTAGTATATGTCCCCTACACAGATGGCCTGACTCTAGTGTCACCAGCAGCCTTAGATACCTGGCGCACTCAACAACACACAGCCCAGAATACCCCCGTAAGGACAGAAGCGGGAATTTCACTAGGCATGGGGGAGGAATGGGAACCAAGGCTGCTCTCTCTTCATCCCAGCTTGTAACCCCTGGAGACAGCCGTGCAGTTCTGAGTATTGTGCGCTACAACCTCAGGTGATGCAGAAAGCTGGGGACCAGTGGAATTACCCTTCAACTTATTGGCAGAACGTCCACTCACCGAACCAGTGCAGGGCCTTAAATGAGCTGTGTCTCTGGGTCTTGTTAAATGAGGGCAGACAAGTGTTCACCAGCTTGTCTGAAATGAGCCTTCAACCTTTAAATAACAACTCACGACTCTTCAGAAAAGGAGTGTTTTCCCCATTTCACAGAATCATAAGGTAGGAAGAGACCTCAGGAGGTCATCAAGTCCCAGGCCTGCTGACAGGGAGGGGCAAAGGAGGCAGTTGCCTTGGGGCCTGGCATTTCAATGGGACCTGGAGCTTTAGCCACTGTCATGGCCAAAGTAGCAGTGCTGGTGGCTAGAGCTTCAGGCCCTTTGAAATGCTGCAGAAAGCTGTGCCACCACTCCACACGCAGCTCTGAGGGAGCGTGGGTGGGGTGGGGAGGGGCCTCAGTGCTGATTGCCTCAAGCCCCTCCCCTTCTGCCCTTTGCCCCGCCCCTTCTGAGATGGGGAGCTGAACCCTTCTCTCACCTTGCCCCCAAGCCCATGACAGCTGTTGGTACCACTGTCAAGCAAAACCCCTGCTAAAAGCAGGACTAATCCCAACTAAATCATCCCAGCCAGGGCTTTGTCAAGCTGGATTTAAAAACCTCTAGGGATAGAGATTCCTCCACCTCCCTAGATGACGTATTCCAGTGCTTCACCACCCTCCTGGTGAAATAGTTTTTCCTAATATCCACTACACCTCCCCCACTGCAACTTGAGACCATTGCTCCTTGTTCTGCCATCTGTCAACGCTGAGAACAGCCTCTCTCCATTTCTACAGAACCCTCCCTTCAGGTAGCTGAAAGCTGGTATCAGATCACCTCGCACTCTTCTCTTCTGTAGACTAAGGCTAAATCTCTCAGCCTCTCCTCACAAGCCACATGCTGCAGCCCCCTAATCATTCTTGTTGCCCTCCGTGGGCAGGAAAACTGAGGCATGAGTGGGAAAGGATTTACCAGAGATGACAAAGGGAGTTTGGCTCAGAAGTTGCAACTTCCCAGCAACCTGTTCTCAGCACTTGACAATCACTCAGACGTCATTCATCTCTAGCGCAGATGAAATTTGCAAATTGATGGAATTGAGGCAGTTCAGAGCCTTTCATCAAAATGGCTCATTAAGGACTCCGGGGCCAAAGCTCTGAGCTTTAAAATTCCCAAAATATTGTCTCCTCAGCAAATCCAAATCTTTCCCTCCTCGGCTAATGGCTTGCCGGGTCCCCATAAAGTCAAGTGCAAATGTTGCATTTAAGCAGATTAACAGTGGGCTACCGCAGAGGCTGTTGAGGTCACCTCTTCAGATTGCACTTTTATGTCTGGCAATTCATTGCTCGAGTGGTTGAATACCTTTGCCAATAGGGGAAGGCCTGTGAGAAAAGCAATTATTTAAATCACACCTGCAACAGCACAAATGATACAGTCCTTTTCTCTGAAGCAAGATGAGCAGTGCCTTTCCGTGGGGTGATGGACTGGAGTGGCTGGTGTTGGATTACAAGCAAAGTCACTGTAGCCCTGCTCCCACCCCTGTACCGAAAAACCAGCCACTCGTTTTTTCTCTGGGGCAGGGGCAGGTTGCCTACCTCATGCTATGTGCCCTTGCCCTAGATTGAGGAAAAGTGAGTTGACAAGATTTTATGGAGGGAAAACTAAGTATGAAATGCACATAGGGATTGTACCATGACTCAGCAGCCAGATGTGGAAAAGGAAAATACAGCTGCAGCAAAGGTTGGAGTGGGGGGGGGTTTCAAGCTGGTAAACACCCATCAGATGTTCTATTCTAACCATATTCCAGCTACTTTATGTGAAACTTCCTTGCTATGGTCCTGTCAACTCCCAGGTGTCTGAGACTTGTCCCCACGCCTTCTTATGCTAAAGGAAAATGGGAGGTGAGAGCAGGAGTTGTGGGTTCTGTCTCACAATCTGCCACTGACTTGTCATTTCACCGTGCCTCAGTTTCTCTGCTGATAAAGAGGCTAATCACTCACTCAGTTTGGTGAAGCCACCTTTAATCCTCAGATGAAACATCATTGAAACCAGAGTAGTAGTATCACTATTACACTAAAATATGGATCCACTCTCTCTTTCGGTGAACTAATTTTACCAGTGGGAAATAACATGCAATTGTTGTTTGCATTTCTGTAGCAGACACAGGGCCCACCTGCAATCAGCACCCCACTGTGCCCAGCGTCATACATGCTCACTGTCCCAAAGAGCTGGAAAGGGAAGTGGAGGCATAGAAAGGTGAAATAAGGCATAGAAAGGGTAGACAACTAGTCAGTGGCAGAATGGAAATTGACCTTAGGTGCCCTGAGTCCCCATCCCTCCCTTAGCCACTGCCCCATGGTACTAAACATAGCATACATTTTACCCAGGTAATTTCTCATAATCACATACATTTCTAAAGTGCTGGTCAGTGTTCCCTGTAAGCTGAGCACTTGGGCAGCCTTGCAGGAGAGAGTCATGTGCTGCCCAGATGATTAACAGAACGCCCAGAGCTGCCCACAGTATGTGTTGCTTTTGGCGGTGCACATCAGTACAGGCCTTGGTGCATGCCACAACTTTTATTCCACCCATGGATGGAAAATATTAGTGGAAACAGTCCTGCTGGCCAGTCGTCTGTGTGGGCAGTCAGCTGGGATAGTAGAGAAGGAGCTAACACAGCCACTAGGAATCCTCTGCTCAGCTGTAGCTAATGATTTTGCTCAAGATCCTGTCCTGTCCACTCAGAAGGGGGAAAAGTTGTTTTCCCCAGGAGCACAGGCTCACCCTGAGTAGCAAGCCCTGTGATCTGGGATAGTGTGTCTGGCTCCAGCATCCATAACTGGAGTAGTGCATCTAGTTCTCGCGTCCACAGTATAAAAAGGATGTTGCAGAGTCCGAGAGGGTGCAGGAAAAAGCCACAGATATGATTTGTGAGCTGGAGAAAATGCCTTGCGGCGAGAGATTTAAAGACCTCCTTTGGTTCAGCTGAGCACAAAGAGGACCAAGAAGTGCCTCAATTCCCATGTGTGTCCCTACCTTCCTGGGGACAAAACACCAGACACTCAAGGGCTCTTTAATGCAGTGGAGCAAGGCAGAACAAGACTTTGTGACTGGCTGCTGAAGCCAGACAAATTCAAATTAGAAATCAAGGCACAAACGTCTCCCAAAAATTTTCAGGAAGAAGGGGCCTCCAGAAGAAGGACTTTCTTCCAGAAGCCCCCCGGGGCCACGCTTCTACACGGCATTTGGAGTCCAGAAGAACGGTCTTCCGGACTTCAAGTCACATGATGTTATGCTAAAGAGGCGCGGGGAATTTGCATCCGCACCTCATTAGCATCTTTCTCTCCTGTGTAGAAACGGCCACAGTGAGTGAGGGTTACTAACCACTGGAAGTGGTGGATTCTTTCTAGGAGGCCAGATTAAATGGTCTAACGGTTCAAGGTGGCTTAAAATCTGATACAGCTCATGCTCAGAGTATCCGGGCTGCACTCCACTCTTTGTCAGTTTTTGCCTTGTTTAGGGAGTGGCTACACCCCATGGGCTCTTCTACAGGCATCTGTCAGATGGTGTTGCAGGGGCATGAATTCTAATGTTCCAAGATGTGAGGTCATGACAAAAAGGTTGGACTAGAATGCATTGACCTTCTCAGGACACAGATTTCCAGTTTTGGGGAAACGAACCAGCATTTTTCAGCTGAAAAGCGTGTTGCCAACCAGCTCAATCCAGAGAAAAGAATGATCATCCAACTATAGAGTGAGCTCATGGACCTAGCAGTAGATTAGGAGTTAAGAGCCCTGGCTTCTGTTCCTGCTACTGACTTGTCTCCTCCCTTCTCTCATGCATCTGGGCAGAGTTCCTCCAGGCACTGTCCACTGGCTCCCTCAGCAGCTTTGAGGAGTAATGGGTGCTGTCCAGCATTCTCTGCTCAGTGTACCCCTCTGGTTCCCTTGTTTTAAACCTGTGACCTGAATCCCCACCCCTGTTTTCTCATTAGTTGACCCAAGCAATCAGTTGAGTCCTGGGTCCAGTAGCTCCTAGTCCCACTAGGCTGCGGGAGGGGCATTAGTGAAGACTGCCCACTTCCCAGCACCCAAATAGTACTGACCTGTTGTGTGATCTTGTGCAGGTTTCCTTGCCTTTCCGTGCCTCTTTTGTCCCCTCCCACCTTTGTCTCTTTTACCTGATTAAATAGTAAGATCTTTGTATATCTTATGTTCACTTTGTGGAACCCTGGGGTTCTGCGGAACACCACCTGGGAAACACTGCCTTGTATTGCTCCACCTTGCCAGATGTCTCTCAGTGCCTTTGCAATGCACAGAACATTTTGGGGGGGAAGGATGATATTTCAGGAATGCCGTGACACAGTTTGCAAAGCTTTCTCAATCCATTAGGCAGAGGTGTAAAACAAATATTCCTCCAAGAGATTTTGGAACATCATGGGCCTTTCTCCTTTTATTGCGATTAAAGGTGCTTATACCTTTTATTAGATCATATATCAGCCACTGTAGAGAAATCCATATTGACTATATTTGATGTTTTCATTTACAAGGTTTATTTGGTCAATAAAGCTAATTTGCCAATTCAAAGGGAGGCAAGGAAGGGATGCTCTGTTTTACAAGGCAGTAAATGGGTTGCCAGGCAGGAAAGTGCTAGAATAATAGATGAAGGAGATTCTTCACTTCCACCGCTCCTTTCGCCCACGTAGCCAAGGAAGGTTTCGTCTGCTGCATCCAATTCACTTCCAAATGTCTCATGTGATGAGGACTGTCATGGGGCAATTGCTGTCCATCCCTTCTTGGGACAGGGGAGGGATGAGGGCGGCCCTGTGACTGAGTCTATACAACCATCCCTTGTATTGGAATACGTTGGCCTGGGGTAAAAGTCAATATGGCTGTCCTCTCTGAGGGCTGTGTTGCTTAGCAGCCAGAGCCAAGGGCTGCCCTGTTCAGCAGGGTGTTGCAACCTGGCAGCCAGAGTCAATCTAACTGCTCTCTCTCGGGGCTGTGTTGCCCAATGGCTTGAGTCAGTATAATGGCCCTCCTCAGTAGTCACAGGAGCCACACTTAATCGTCCAAACAGCCACACGTGGCTAGTGTGTGGGACGCCACAGCACCAGCTTATTGTTGTGGCAGCTGAGCCCTGGAACATCCTTCTCTCATCCCCCGCCCCCCCAGCCTCCAGAAAAGCAATAAAGCCCAGGTCTCTGCTATGCAGGATACAATTTCTATAGGAAGACATTTTTCTGATGAGTTCATCTCCTGTACGAAATAAATAAGGAAATGAGTCTCTCTCTCAAGAGCTTCCTTATCTCTGCCCAGATGCCTGGATTTCCATATCAAGGTTCTGATTCTGGGAAAGAAGAGTTAATAAAAAAAAATTCCCAGAGGGTATTTTGATTTACATTGAGCAGCCAGTGAGGAGAAAAAAGGCAGAAAATGTTGGAAAAAGATCATGTCTGAGGGTTCTCTCTCAACCCAAACAGGTGTGAAAAATAAATAACAGCAATAAAGGCCATTCCAGTTAAGCAGAGAGAGAGAGTGAGACAGGCTACTTCTACAATAAGTTAAAAAAGGGGGAGAGGTTAAATAAACAAACCCACAACCCCAGGAAGAAACAGGTCAACAGAATTGAAACGGCCTATCAAACACACAGAAGCCAGATGGAGGTGTGATGGGGTTAACGAAGAGGTGAGGGAAAAATTGAATGTGGAATCAGAGTAACATTTCAAATGATAATTTAGTTTCCATCCAGTCCAGTCTGTTCAGAGGAGAGGAGGCTGGAAGGGAACTAGCCCATAGGAAGTGATCCTAGTGTAGCCCTGGATGCACTGAGACCACTGAAAAAGGAGAGTTAAGGCTTCCTTCTGCAGCCCTAGCTGGCTCTTAGCACATGGGGTAGAGCACCTGTCTCTAGTGCCCCAGATCATGGGTTCATTTCTTCCTGCTGACAACCTGGCCTTATGCTGGCAAAGCTTGTTAAGCAGATACCAGGATATACCTGTGCAGCTCCTTTAAGAGCTCCCCTGCTTTGACGGGTTGGGGAGCCTGCTGTGGGACACACAGCACTGTGCCACCTGCATTTATGCAATGCTCATCTCTTATCAGGTCCATTCCCCATTACATTTTTACTTCTCAGCAAGGCTGGTAATTTGGTCTGGGAGCAGCCCGAGGGCTCTGATGCAGCAGAAGGGGCCTGGAGTAGCATGTCTCCTTGGCCTCGTTCCAGTGCTCCATTCATCCTTTTGATTGTATGATCCCCCGGTAGCTTGTGTCCCAGGATGGTGTTGTCTGTGGCCAATAGGGTTTGTGGCTTCTAACGCCAATGGCTGGTGAATTGATTCCCTAGCAGATCTCACACTGCCTTGTGACACTGGGTGAGTGTCCCTGCCCTAGGCCCTAGGAAACAGGACTGATGCCCAGGGGTTTCTGGGAAAACTCCCAGGCCACATGAAAGGAGCAGCTCTGCTGATCAATGGTATTTCTGAGCTGCCCATCACCTTGGTCTCTGGTCTGGACTGTCCCAAGAGCGGGCAGGGCCTGCGGGGGCAACCCCAACTCCTGGTGCCTCCCCCGCCTCTTTACCCCCTCCCCCAGCAACAGGACTGGGGGATTACCTGGGACTGGCAGTTGTGTGCAGCAGGGATAACAGCAGCAGGAGGTCGCCTCCCCAGACCCTCACCATGGAGGTGGCGGGAGCAGCAGCCCGCTCCACTCCGGCGCCCTTCCCGCTGCTGCAGAAAAGCACGGCTCAGCAGGCCACTGCAGCAGAGCAGAGGAAGCTGCTCGCTCCCGCCAGGTGACGGAGGGGGAGGCGGCCCCCTGCTGCTGCTGCTGCCGCCACCATGCACAGTCCTTGGCCTCAGGTAATCCTCCTGGCCCCAGGTAATCCTCCTCCCTCCGATCCATAGGGCAGCTGGGGCAGCCAGCACAGGGCCCCCAAAAGCACAGGAGCAGAGGCAGCAGCCCCACCTCATCCCATGGACAGGACAGCTCTGTCTCTGAGCACCTGTCTGTGGATAATAATGCAACTCCACTGTAACCTCAGTCTGCCAGAGGGGGAAGAAGGCCCAGACACTTGAGTGTAGTCACAGATTCACCAGTGGGTTTCCTTCCTCAGCTCACTCCCAATTGGTCCTCATTACTACCTTCCATCTCCCACAGGAGAGTAATGGGAGCCAGTGCACATCTGCGCTTCTTGCACCACAATACGGCCCCCTGCTCTCTAGAGCGCCCAGATTTCAGCTCTACAGATAACCCTATCTCAGGCAGAAGGAGCACTCAGAGATTTGAGCAATGACCTGTTAAACCCAAGGTTATGAGTTTACTCCTTAAGGAGGCCATTTAGGGATTGGGGCAAACAAGTATCAGGGATGGTGCTTAGTCCTGCTAAGAGGGCAGGGGACTGGACTAGGTGACTTCCAAGGTCCCTTCCAGTTCCATGAGATGTGTATCTCCATGTATTTATTTAATCATAGAGCTGGAGGGAACTTTGAGATGTCATCAAGTCCAGCCCCCTCCACTCACGATAAGCCCAAGCACCATCTAGACCTGTGGGGTCCACCTAGTTCTGAGGCAGTGACCACTATAGTGGCTACTGCTATAGAGAACTAGCCCCATCATTCTGAAAATATATTTGCTGTTCAAGCCAACTAGCCACACTCACCTGGCTAAACAGCCACATGTGGCTAGTGGTAAGTGGTTGGACCTTGACCATAAGGGTTAGAGTGGGGGCAGGGCCTTGGGCAGAGCTGGGGTTGAGCAGCAAGCTCATTGGAAAGATGGTACCGGTAGTTCCAGCCCCAGAGTTGGCATTTATGCAAGAAGCCACATGTTAACTTCTGAAGAGCCCCGTGCGGTTCCAGAGCCACAGATTGACCACCCCTGGTCTGGAGAGTCAAAGTGAAGCCTGTGAGTCAGCCCATGCCAGGAGAAGAAGGCAGATGGTACATCAGTAGAAGGTACTTGGCCTCTTGAGAGTCCGACTTGTTCTATCATCTATGCATTGAAAACCAGTTGAAGGATCAGGGGGAAGAGGAAAACAGGCATTGCTAAACAAAGATTCCTGCTTGTATGTGTGCCTCTATCAGCAGCTGTCAGCTTCAAAGGAAGTGCTTTCCTCTACCTTCCTTTGAAGCCACCATGGGTGCAGGCATTGGCCTGACAGCCTGGAACAGCTAAAAAGGGTCTCACTAACTATATGCAAAGGAGCTGTTCCTAATTGATTGCCTTTTGCTTTACCACTTTTAGAGCTTATCTACACTGTTTTATTTCATTTTGTTCTGTTTTGTTTTGTGCGGGAAAATCCCCTTTTTTTCAAGAAAAAGCCCCTTGCATCCATACTGCAAAGCTTGTTACTCTGGAATACTGAGGCATTGAACTTGAAATGGTAACTCCACCAAAACGAGCAACTTTCACCGCCCCCCTCCTTTCAGTTTCAAAACTGACTCAGTGTGTACTAAGCAGAGGTAATTATGACTTAATGTGCCCCCAGGTAGGTATCCCATCATTGTTCTTATTTCAAAATCGGGCTCTCTAGTGTGAATGCTTAATTCTGAAATGCTCTTGCAGTGTGAACACTCTTTTCAGAGACAACTTATTGAGATGTTAGAGCATTGATATACCTCTCAGAATCTGAAAGGAAAGTACTTCATCTTTGTGTGTCTTCTTAGCCAGGTTCTCACTGAAGGCCAGGTTTGTAGAGGTCCTGGTAAAAGCTTTCCTGAATAGCATAAAGCTCTTTACAGCTGGTCTTGCCTCTGGGCCCCATCCTCCCTTGGTCATTGACGATGTACAGTACCTGCTTGGATGCTTTTGACACATTCTGGCTTTTACATCCCAGAGATGATATAGTCAGGGGTGATGCACTGTCAAGCAGTTTGGTATTTGAAGTGAACATGAACAAACTTTTTCTTCACTTTGGATCTCCATGAGCTGGTTCATCCCATAAGTGTCAGTTTATTAGAAACCTACTCACACGACTACCCCTCTGATAATTTGGCAGAGCAAAGATTAAGGGGGGACGTGATAGCAGTCTTCAAACTCTTGAAAGGCTGCCATAAGAAAGATAGAGAAACATTATTCTCTCTTGCCACTAAGATCAGGACAAGAGGCAGTAGGTTCCAACTGCAGCATAACAGAGGCAGATTACTGTCACAGGTTGGACCTCCCACCATACTTCGCCCCTTCCAACTCGTTCATGTTTCTCAGCTTCCCTTTCCCGATCAGCCTCTAGCTACTATATTTCCAAGGCTGCTTTTTCCAGCTGTTGTAATTCCATTGGTCCCTGATGTATCTTTTCATTTTCCACCTGCAACTTGTTGAGCTCCAACTCCTTGGTAGCTTCACTTCTGCTCATTTGCCTACTTTTCCTGTCCCTTGGAGGAAAAAAGCAAACAGCAAATAAAAAGCCAGTAACCATTTTGCCCATTCTCTAGCCAACGCACTTAATAGCCCCTTAAAGTCTCCCCCAGAGTGCAAGAGCAGGAAGCTGTGCCCACTACCCTGCTTGCTGTGCCACTGTGATGGGCTGGACCTCTCCTCTACCCCTGCTTGCCCCATCTAATGTGCCACTTAATGTGACACTGAGCCTTTCCTGCTCCACCAGCATGGATTGCCCCTCCCCAGGCCCACTGACAGGAGGCAGGGGAAGAGGGCAGTTGCCCCAGGTCCCAACATTTCAAATGGGCCTGGAACTCCAGCCACCACCGCATGCAAAGTGGTAGGCTATAGCCTTGAGCAGTTCTGTTCAGTTCTTTGCCTCAGTTTCCATCTCCGTAAACAAACAAAAGCGCCAACGAATAGTGTCTGTGCCCCCCGACTTTTAGTGAGATGGCCATGTCAACACAGCCTTGTGGCTAGAAGCTGTGTGGCATAGACACACAGTTCTGCTCCCTTGTAGTCAGATGATAAAGAGAACAACACTGATAACAGCCCATCACTATTCCCATAATCAGTAAAAGTGATTTGTCACTGAGGGGCAGCCCTGTTCATAGAGTCATAGAATCATAGAACAGTAGAGCTGGAAGAGACCTAAAAAAGCCATCAAGTCCAGCCCCCTGCTCTAAGCAGGATCAAACCCATCAGATCATCCCCGTCAGGGCTTTGTCGAGGCAAGACTTAAACACCTCCAGGGATGGAGACTCCACTACCTCCCTGGGTAGACCATTCCAATGCTTCACCACCCTCCTAGTGAAAAAGTTTTTCCTAATGTTCAACCTGGACCTTCCCAACCGCAACTTGAGACCATTGTTCTGTGTTCTGCCATCCGTGACCACTGTGAACAGCCTCTCTCCAGCCTCTTTGCAACCTCCCTTCAGTAAGTTGAAGGCTGTTATCAAGTCCCCCCTGAGCCTTCTCTTCTGCAGACTAAACAGTCCCAATTCCCTCAACCTTTCTTCATAAGTCATATGCTCCAGCCCCCTAATTATTTAGGTCGCCCTCCGCTGGACCCTCTCCAGTGTATCCACATCCTTCCTCTAACTGGGGGCCCAGAACTGGACGCTGTGTTCCAGATGCGGCCTCACCAAAGCCAAATAAAGAGGAATAATCACTTCTCTGGATCTACTGGCAACACTTGTCTTGATGCAACCTAATATGCCATTAGCTTTCTTGGCTACAACAGCGCACTGTTGACTCATGTCCAGGTTCTCGTCCACTACAACTTCCAGGTCTTTTTCTGCAGAACTACTACCAAGCCAGTCAGACCCCAGCCTGTAACAATGCTTGGGATTCTTCCAGCCCAAGTGCAGGACTCTGCACTTGTCCTTATTGAACCTCATCAGATTTGTTGCAGCCGATTCTTCCAACTTGTCTGAGTCAGTCTGGACCCGGTACCTACCCTCCAGCGTATCTACCTCTCCCCCTAGCTTAGTGTCATCCACAAACTTGCTGAGGGTGCAATCCAACCCCTCATCCAGGTCACTGATAAATATGTTGAACAGAACAGGACCCAGAACTGAACCTTGGGGCACTCCACTAGAAATCAACCGCCATCCCGACATCGAGCCGTTGATCACTACCTGCTGGGCCCGACCTTATAGCCAGCTGTCTATCCATCTTATCATCCATTTATCCAATCCACATTCCTTTAACTTGCTGACAAGAATATTGTGGGAGACCGTATCAAAAGCTTTGCTGTGTCGTCACAAAACAAAACGCAGCCCTGTAGTGTGTCATGAAATACTTCTAGATCTAAAGAGGTGGGTCTGCCCCAGGAAAGCTCATCACCTAATCAATTATTTTATTAGTCTTTAAAGTGCCACAGGACTGCTGGTTTCTTTTGTAAAAGTGATTTGTAACCCAACACCAGCCAAAGTTGATCACGCTGAGCCATATGCTTTGTCTGCGGGATGGCTGAGGTGTGTTTTTGTCGGTCTGTGCCTGATGTCTCTTCCCCCTCCCCACAAGCTGTCAGGAGAGAGCTCATTCAGATCCTGCTTACCCTACAGCTGTGGCCACACTTCGCCAAACCTTCGAAAGGGCCTTGCTAATGGCCAAATTGAAGAATACTAATGAGGTGCTGAATTGAATATTCAGTGCCTCATTAGCATTCGCACGCTTCCGGAGGCAGCACTTTGAAAGCGTTGCTTTCAAACACGTGCGGCTCGGCGCGGCTACACAGGGGTCCTTTTTGAAAGGACCCCGCACATTCCAAAATTCCCTTACCCCCCTCAGCTGAGATGAATGAGGGGATCTTGAAATGTGCGGGGTCCTTTCAAAAATGACCCCCGGGTAGCCATGCTGAGCTGAGCCGCATGCGTTCGAAAGCGATGCTTTCAAAGCGCCATGATCCGAAGCATGCGAATGCTAATGAGGCACTGAATATTCAGTTCAGAGCCTCATTACTATTCTTCAATTAGGCTATTAGTAAGGCCATTTCAAAGGTTTGGCCAAATGTGACCACAGCCTACATCTCCTAGGAGGACAGGCGCGTGAACACTAGCAATCTGGAAGAGTCGACCATGACCAGCATCGAAGCCATTATCATTCAACAACAAAACTTTGTTGGACTGGTCATGCGGTTCGGCTGTCTGATCAGCACCTCCCAAAACAGATTCTGTTCTCGGAGTTGGAGGAAGGACAGAGGAGCACCAGGGGCCAGAAGAAGTGATATAAGGAGGCACTGAAGTCACATATGAAAAAGTGCAGCTTCGGTGTCAACACTTGGGAGAACCTTGCCCAGCACCATTCCCAGTGGAGAGTGGCAATCCATGAGGGAGGTCACACAATTTGAGAGCTCCTGCCGCAGTGCAGACAAGGAGACACAGAAAAGAAAAGAGCAGCTCAGTGCCCCCTTCTCTTTGCAATCAGGGTGGCTCAGCCCCATTTCCCGAGAGGGGGCGTTCCAGGAGACAGCTGCCATACATTTTTCACTCCACTGGTAGGAAATCACCACACCCTTCTTTTCCTTCCACTCAGCTTCTCAGGCAGTCTCCAGTCTCCTCAACAATAGACGTCACAGGGGGAAAAAGAGATTTTGTTTTACTTGGCACTTGAAGTTGCAGTTAATAAGCCTGCCAGCCTAGAAACTGAGTCAGTGTGACAAACTAATTCCCATCACCCACACCCTGAACCTGAGGTAGTCCGAAAGTGCCATCAAGTGGCCAATGAGCAGAATGAGCTCTACAGTGCATCCGTGGGCACACAGGACCCATGCATAGCAGGCTTACCTCCACAACTGGCTGTCGCATGGCCTGAGACAGCCCCGAACCACAATGATCTAGTCTGGCAAAATGTTGGGGTTATTGGTGAGCTCCGGCTAGAAAATCCGGTTTTCAATCCAGATCTAGATTCTGAAACCTGCTCAGTCTGGAGGCGTTGAGATCTGGGGATTTGGTTCGGCCTGTTGTAAATAGAGGGGCCAGTTCCTCGCTCCAGATTTGGTGTTGGTGTTCTAGCATGGGGTGAGCAAAGTGGGGCATGAAATTTCATAAGCACGACGATCAGTTGCTGGGTCTCAGGCTCATCCATTTCATTAAAAAATGCTGAAATATGTCACTGTTTTTATGTCTGTGTATTTGCAATTATAAACTGATTAATAAAGTTTTTACATTCTACAGACTTATGTTCTTACACCTGCCACAAGGGGTTGGGTTTTTTTATATGAACATAACTGAAATTTCCATTGTTTTGGATTACATTATACAGGATGGTGGGGGGCCTGCTAATTGCAGGCATGAAAAGTGGGGCCCAATGCAAAAAGTTTGCTCACCCCAGTACCCTGAAAAGATGAGGGTGTCTGAATCTCAAGGTTTGCTTGTACTCACACATAGCACAGAGGAGGGCCAGGCACAAACATGCTCCTCCAACTGGGGGCCTCATAACCAAAGTGGGTGTTAACAAGGTCTGATTATTAAATGCTTTGGTGAGCTATTTCCCTGCCTGCTTGGTGACTAAATTAAGAGTTTTAATGTTTGCCACCGCTGCTCTGGGAACAAAAGGGGGTTGATTGATGTTATGCTGCACTTCAGATCCCAAGTCACTTGGGCTTAGAGTTTTTTGCTGGGAGAGATCCCTCAGAGAATATACTTCCTCTATTCCATACCCCAACCTGGTACTACAAGAATGCCTAGTATTTTGAGGCCTGTTATTAGGACCACCATCCCATTCCCAATAGGCCACACCCTTCTGGGTGAGTCGGGAGAAAGTCCCTGGTGAGGGGATGAAGAGACCTCGCAGTTCCACTAGGATTCATGGAATCTCCCCCACCAGTCAGAGAGTTGACTCTCCTCACCAGAAACAGTGGGTGAAGAGAAGGGTACACCTACAGCCTTACCATCTCTTCAAATCATTGTAGATGGGTTGCAGTGGTTGATCAGGCCTCAGAAGTCCTCAGGGTTTTATTCAAGCCTTCTTTAATTCCTGGATCAGGCGATACTGAAAAGAACTCTCAGCCACCCGTGTGGGGCTACACTCCTCATGGTGGCCTTCTGCTTCCAAAACCAAACCTACACCTCAACTCCCGGCTGTAGCCATACCAAGCTTAACCTCTGAAACCTCAGTCTGGGAAGCCTCTTCTACAACATCACTCCCTTCTACAATATCACCAGTAGATGGCTCACCATCACTTCCTTTGTTCTCCGGTGGCTCAGCGACTGTTGCAGCTGCCATCCGGACTCTTTGTTGAGTAACTGGCCCCTTCACCTCTACCGGTTCCACCATCCCCGCAGGGAGAGCACGCTTGTCTGGTTTTCCTGTCATGATCTCAACTATTTCCTTATTCAATAAACTCTCCCGAGCAGACCCTGATTCTGGTTCTGCTGAAGTTTGCCTTCTCTCTAATTTTTTCTCCAGCCTTTCAATTTTTATCTCACTTGATGTCCAGAGCTGCTGGAATTTAACCATGTCTGTCGGATAGCTTTTAACTCTTGCTTTCCACCCGTGTAGCTCCCTAACCCGCTGATTCAGATCCTTAATTTTCCTATCAGAAAGCAAAGTGGCTGTTCTAAGATGCTGCATAGCAACTCCATCAAGCTCCCTAGTCTTGAGTAGGGGTCTGTCTGTCCCCAGGACCCTATGAGTTTCATCTTCCCAAAACACTCGATAGACGGTTCCCCACGGGTCCTCACTCACTTTTTCTAGATACTCCACAAGCTGCAAATCCACTATCTCAGGACTACACAACTGAATAAACTGACAGACATATGCCTTTAACTGATTCTCACGTCTCTTTTTCCCTCTTAGTTTGCTGAGCAGCCCTGCCATGACTAACCTACACTGTCCATCTCCTCTGGGAGGTGTCCCCCCTTGAGAACAGACAACCTAAGCCTAGGAACAGTGAGAACCATGTCACTAGAACAACACTAGCAATAATATCAATAACCCCAGACTGGTCAAAATCCAATAATAGACAGAGATTGTGGTCTGCATTTCCCTCTCACTGAAAGTCAGGCTGGGAGCCCATCCAATGTGAGAAGGGCCTGCTGGTAGAATCTCTGAGGAAGCAGCTGAGAACTAGGCTGAGGAACATTCATGCATAATGCTGTCCAGTAAGTTGCCAACTCAGACCAAAGCAGCAAGTTAATTCACTCAGGCAAATAGAAATCCAAGGAATGTCACAAGGCATTGTAATGGGATCAGGCCAACTCATGTGTGTGTTGGCACAACTGAAAGGAAATGCAGTGTTATTTTGTTCATTTATCAGTAACCGTTGAACATTATTACAATTTTCGTTACATATATAGTCTGGTACTTAATTAGCCCTAGATCAAAGGATGTATTTAGTTCATGTGTACAAGTGTATGAAAACTGATGAAGGATTGTTTCCAGCTATCAGACTGTGCAAACTGATGAAAGATTGCCTGTATGGCTGTAATTAAGGCCTTGTCTACAGTACGCTGTGGATTGATGCTGAAGTGATCGATCCTCCAGCTGTTGATTTATCGCATCTGCTGTAGGTGCAATTAATTGATATCCGAGCTCCCGCCTGTTGATACCAGTATGCCATCAAAATGAGAAGGATAATCGGTGTTGATGGAAGAGCCTTACCACACACAAAACACTGTGGTAACTAAGAGGAATTTTCACAACAGTTTTGAAAGAGAGGCTGCTGAACTCTCTTTTATATTCAAATTCGACACATTCACACGTTGTTTGAACTGGAATGGGAATTTTCTAGGTCATTATAGGGGCTCTTTTGCGTACTTGGCTTAATCTAATTCTTGACCCTCCCCTCCCACCTGACGCCCACTCTATCCCTCTGCTCTCTGATTTGCTCACCTTGGTAATATTTTTCTGATTTGTCAAACTTGATTACTATTTTTGGTTTTCTGCGCTTTAAATATTGAGTCTGTTCTGGTATGGCTATGGTCTGAAGCAGTGGGTCTGTCCCAAGAAAGCTCATCACCTAATAAATTATTTTGTTAGTCTTTAAAGTGTTACTGGACTGCTTTTTTGTTCTGATAGTATATGTGGTAAGCATGTTAACTTCAGCTATGCTCTTTGCATAGCTGAAGTAGATCAACAGTACTGGTAAGTGTAGATAAGGCCTAAATGCATAATATATGTGTCTGCAAATTGCATTGACCATTGACAAGACTGAGGCCTTGGAACTATAAATGAGAAGCATGTGAACCTCAAAGCGTGGGTCATTGCATTCAACAATGGGAAATCTGCAGACTCATGCAGTTATGGGACCATGTGCCAAACTACTTTCTAGAGGAGACAGCTATAAAAATTAACCTTGGGAATGAGCTTGTGTGATGGATTCTTAAAAAGGGAACACTGAGCAATTGGATGGAGACCCCTCAAAGACATTTTGGAGAACCCTGAAAGAAGTATGACAACCCACCAGAATAGGGTATTTCTGATGCCATGTGAATTACAAACTCTAATTCACCTGTAATATATTTTACCTGCTTTAACCTCTCCATAATACTCATACATTTTTAGTAATTTACTAGAGAAATTGACCATAGCATTGTCTTTGGTCTGAGATCAGGAGTACCCACTGAGGTGGGGCAAATGGCTGGCACTTTGAGGTCAAGAGTGATGCAATATGCAGTGAATGTTTATGTTAATAACTTTTTGTCACAGATTTGCAGGGATGGCAAGATGCACTGGAGAGCTTAAGGGGAACTGACTGTGACTCTGTGGTAAGGATAAGGCAGTAATCCAGGAGTGTGCACTTGTTACTGGCTTGATGAAACCTGTGTACAGAGTATACTACCAGTTTCAGGTGGCTGGAATCCTGCCGCGAGTGCAAGTGACTGGCCTAGATGACCTCTCTAGTTGCCTTTCAGGCTATGCTCTGTGAAGAGACTTTTCTGCACTGGGAAAAGTAGATGGGTCAAAGGATCATTTGGCACAGACCTGAACCTAGACATAGGGAATAGCTACCACAGGACCTGCCTCCCTGCAGAGAGTGAAGGGCTTTTGCCCCACGTCAGTGGGCTCCCCCATTAAGAGAAGGATGTGCAGGAGTGCCCCAAGTGCCATGGGGCAGGGCATTCCTTGGTGTCATGATCAGAGGCAGGGCCAGCCTTACAAATCAGGGGGACCTACACAACTGAAGGCCCCTCGGCTTTTGCCAGAGTGTAGGTGTTTTCCACCCCAGTCCCCTACACAGCTCCCGCTGGGGATCTGGCTGCCAGGTGCTTCCTCACCCTAACCCTCCCTTCGTGGTTCCTGTCAGGGGCCCAGTACTTCCCCACTCCTGTGCATCTGCTGCCAGAGGGCTGGGGTTTCTCCTCCCTGTGTGACTCCTGCTGGGGACCTGGGACTTTTCTCCCACCCTGCAGCTACTGCCGGGGGCCTGGGCTTCCCTCTTGTCTCCCCCCATGCGTCTTCCCTTGCCTCTCCCATAGGGTTTACTGGACTTGACAGGTTCCCTGGCACCAGAGTGGAGCTGTAAAGCCTGGGGGTTCCTTTCCGCCCCCACCCCAGTCTGGCAGCAGGGAGCCCTTGATAGCCGGCTCCTGCTGGCAGCGAGTTCATGGCAGAGGGGAGGGGAGAAGACCTGCAGCAGCTGCAGGACAGGCCAGCAAGGAACCAGCAGAACTGGCCAGAGCCCTTGTCAGGCACACAAGCAGACTTGGCTGTGTAGGGGCACCCATTGGTGCCCCACATTTCTGGGTGCTGTACACAGGCACGTGTTTTGTGTATGCCTAGGTACAGCACTGGTCATAGGCCATGAGTGTGACTGGAGAAAGAGGATCTGCTTTTAGAAGGGGCCTACTCTGGTGGGACACTGGAGCTCAGAAAAGCAAGCCGGGGGCAGGCTGCTACCGGACAGCCATGGGCCAGTCAGCCTGCCAGGCTGGCCTCTCCGCACGCTCAGAATAGAGCTCTGACCTGCATCTCTGCCTGCTCATCACACCCCTTACTGCAGACACCATGCTCAGGAGGGGGCCCCAGGCTGTGGACTGGCCCAGCCCTGGCACGGCCGCCAGAAGGTGCTTTTTCCAGGGCATGAGAGCAGGCACTTCACCCCACATCATGCCTACAGATGGGCTGGGGGTTGCCGTGGGGAGACGAGACCCAGAAGCAACATGAAGGGGAGCGATTCAGACAAGCGTGCTCTGTTAAATCCCCAGAGAGCCCTTCAGTTTAAGGGAATTACTTTCCCCATTAAGCAGCAGCCACTGTCATTAGGCGTCATTGGGTTTTGATTAGTTCCCAGGGAGTCATCACGATTACGCAGGCTCCCTGATTACGCATGCCCCAGTTAAGTGGACTGTGCTGTGACCCTGATTGTATTATCCACACAAACAAGGCCAGGTCTGAGTCACACCAGCCTGGGAACTGGGAATTTGCTGTGTCTGCTCTTCAGGAGTAGCTCCCACCACAGCTCCCACCACTGCTGTCAGGCAGCCCATTGCCCCAGCCAACCATCCCTGGTTTTCAGGTTGGACCTGATCCTGCTGCTGATCTGTGTCCTGAAGTCAATCAGGGCAAAGAGAGCAAAGGGCTGTGAATACACCAGTGGGAAGCTCAGCCCTGTCTGTGGAAGGTTGGTGCAGTCTGCACACATCCTGGGAGTTTCTCAGCTCTAAGCCCAGCTCTGATACCCGCTCGGCTCTGCTGAGGCCCTTAGCAACTTGGGAAGGCCCTGGTCCTGCAATGTGTCCCTGCCGTGTGAGCCTGGAGATGGGGGCATGCCCATCTCCAACTCACTGCAGGACTAGGGCTTTAGCCTCTTCCCTTGCCTGCAAAAGGTTGCGGGGGTAGGTGGGCGACAATCATATGAACCTGCGGTGATGGGGTGGACTGGGTCTTGAGGTCCCCTGCTGAAGGCCTCAGGGCTCTCCCTCACTCAGTCCAGAAAAGAGCAAGAGAGGTCCACCAAGACGCCTAGAGCAGCTCTGTGGGATACAATCAATGAGAGGGCATCGGGGAGCAGCCAGTCAAGGCCCAGCAGGCCATATAAAAGGATCTACAGGGACAGCATGAGATCAGTCTGCTTGCAGGGACTGAAGGAGCAAAGGGCTTCCTGTCTGGCAGCAGGTACTAAAACAGCTGGGCAAATCAGTATGGAAAAGATGTGGATGCACTGGAGATGGTTCAGCAGAGGGCAATGAAAATGATTAGGGGGCTGGAGCACATGACCAGCAAGACGAGGCTGAGGGATTTGGGCTTATTTAGGGGGGATTTGATAGAAGCCTTCAACTTCCTGAAAGCAGGTTCTGAGGAGGATGGAAAGAGGCTGTTCTCAGTGGCAGCTGGTGACAGGAGCAAATGGTCTCAAGTTACAGTGCAGGAGGTCTAGATGGGATGTTAGGAAAACCTTTCACAGGAGTTTGGTGAAGCACTGGATTGTGTTACCTAGAGCAGGGGCGAGCAAACTTTTTACAGGGAGCCCCGCTTTTTATCCCTGCGATCCTATCTAACGCCATCCAAACTGAAGGAAATTTCAGTTACGTTCATATGAAAAAAAAAAAATCTTTCGGCATGCGCAAGAAAATTAGTCTGTAGAATGTAAAAATTGTGTTAATCGGCACGTAAATGTGAATGCACAGACATCAAAATGGGAACGTATTTCAACTTTTTTAACGAGAGGGATGACCCCGAGCCCCCGCAGCTGATTCTGCTGCTCACCCGCTTAGGAAACGTCAGTCCCCTCCCCCATAGGGACCCGCCACGCCTCTTTGCGTATCCCTGACCTAGAGAGGTGGTGGAATCTCCATCCCTAGCGGTTTGTAAGTCCCAGCCCAACAAAACCCTGGCCGAGATGATTTAGTTGGGGTTGATTGTGCTCTTGAGGTCCCTTCCAGCCCTAGGATTCTATGACCAGGAGAGGAGCCCCTGGCTGGCAGCAGGAACTGAAAGGCTGGACAGGGCAGCTGCTAGCAGGGCCGGCTGCGGGGACTGCAAGAGACTGAGCAGATGGCTACAGAAATGGCTCAACAGGGAGCTGTGGCCAGCACACTGAGACCAAGAGGTGGCTCAGCAGGAAGGCTGGGGTCACTGAGAACTCACGCAGAGGAAGGTGACCCAGGGGAGAAGTCCTTGAGTCACTGCTCAGTTACAGAGTAGAAGCCTTGCAGCATTGCCAGACCAAGCAAGGGCTCCGCCTTGGGCCCTGCTCAACCATTCATGGGCAATCTATGGCCTGGGCGCTCACTCCAACCCACTGCTTAATTTCTTCCAGCCCGTGGGAGTCTCTGTGCTGTGGGCCTGCAGCTCCAAGCCTTCACCCATGAGAAGAGTGCCCCAGGAGTCCCACAAGAGAGAGGTTTTGATGTAGATGATTGCAGTTATCCGGCATGCAGGGGTGGCTAGATCCTTAGAGCAGCTGAAAACGAACCAGTGGGGCTGCTTGAGTCTCATCTCCCAGTGGTGGAAGTCTGCAGGAGTCAGGGAGCCTGATTGTGCCTGATTTACACCTTGTGCAGTTATTTGCCGCTTGTGCAGGGCGGGCGCATGATATCGCCATGTGCAAATGGGAGCTCAACAGAGCGGCTGCTGTGCAGGTGGGCACGAGGGCACATGGTGCAAGGCAATGCTGAACTAGGCACAGGCACGACCCTGGGGTAAATAGCAGTGCGAGAATCGGGCCCCTCAAATGGGTGCTTATGGGTCCCAGGGGCCTGTAGAAGAGCCATTGAAAGCTTTAAGGGCTGGGGCTGCAACTCCTGTCGCTTGGTCATTGACACCAGCTGAGGATCTAGCCCTTGATTCTCTCATTTCCTGCCTCCTCCTTTTGTCTCTGTCCCCTGCTCCCTTCTCCCCTGGGCCCTTTCCTTCTCCCACAGCAAACGCTGCCCGGTCGGCGCCCTGGGGCCTGGCTCGCCCTCACTTGCTCTGGTTTGATGCTGTTCAGCCCACTTGCTCCAGGTTCCTAACCAGACCTGTACTCCTGCAATTTACCACCGGGTGTCACCACCACACCATGTTTTCCAGTTCCCTGGCCCTCTCCAGCTCCCCAGATTTCAGGGGATAAGCCCAGAAGGCTCCATCCGGAGTCAGTGCCCGGCCTGGCCCTTCTTCAGGAAGGAGCAAAATGCCCGTGCGACACCCCCCATGCAAAGCCACCAGAAAAGACACGCGACCCCCGGCCAAGCCAGGGCTGGGTTTTGTCACGCTGCTGCAGAATCTGCATGGGGAGAATGCTGACCTCAGCATGGGGGGGCTGACCTGCAGCCTGGGAGAGCATACGGGGCTGCTTACGAATGGAAAATGTGTCTCTAAAACGTCTCAAGTGAAGGGCCTGAATCAGCCTGGTCGATACCATAAAGCAGGAGGGGGCACGGCCCCACACTGACTCCCTGCAGCCCCCCGGCAGGTGGGGTGAGCCTGGTGTGCACCACGCAGCCACTGGAGCTCCCCGCTGGCTGCCCCCTGCGCTGCAGGGAAAGGCACATGAGTGGCTTTGGCTGCCCCGTTGCTTGCTTGGAGACTGCACAGCAGGCAGGGCCGTCCCCAGGCATAAGCGGCTGCGTAGGGCACCAGAAAATCTGGGGCACCGCAAGTCAGAGCAGGCCAGCACCTACACAGACAGCGTACGCTGCAGTCTCCGTATGCACAGAGCCGAAGCGCCAGCACCGGACGTTCCGCGTGAGGGAGGGAGTCAGGGGGTCTTTGCAGGGAACTGTGTCTCTCCACTGCTGTGAGGTGGCCCTTGCTTTATCCACCCCCCGGCTGTGAGCCCAGAGTGCCACAACGTCGGCTGCGTACAAAGCTTCAGGGCGTGTAACCAGTGTGGGCCTGGTTCTTCCAGGGGCATCAGCACATCCTAAGGACGGCCCTGCTGGCGGGTCCCAGGCAGATGAGGCCAGGAGTTCAGCTGGCTGTGCAAGTATTGGTGGGTCCCGTTGGGTCAACGAGGGGCAAGCAAGGCTAGTGAGGAGCCCTCCTGCGTCGCCGTGGCCCACAAGACTGAAGTCAGGCACGCGCGCTAACCACGATGCCAAGCGTAAGATTAAAGACATTGCCCTTGAGCCTCCTTCTTTCTGCTGCCTGATCGGCACGCAGCGATCCATTACTAGCACAAGTGAAACAGCTGGCAAGAGTAGCACGAAGCAGCAGAGGGAGCGCGAGGCTCTCACAGCCTCGTGTGCAAGCAGCACACACCTCACACGGCCCCTCGCTTTAAACATGGCCCTTTGTCAGGGGCTGCTCCATGTGCCCCTCCACTGCAGTCCCCGCCCCCACTCCATCCCTGCCTTCCAACCCCGCCCGGCCTCTTCCCTGCCTCCACCCCCTGAGCGTGTCCCGTCCCCTCTCCTCCCACTCCCAGTATTTCGGGAGCTCTGCAGATCAGCCGATTGGCACCCCTGGGTCACAGAGCTCCGAAAGTGCTGGCGGGGAGGGAGAGGAGTAAGTGCAGAGACCCCACAGGACACAGGCTCGGGAGAAGGGCAGGTTGCACAGGCCACACATAGGACTCCAAGGGGCTGCATACAGCCCACAGGCCACAGGTTGCCCACTACTGTGTTAGGTCCTGAAGTGGCTGATTGATGCTGCTAAGACGGGTCCGGTTGTGGCTGCCAGGTGGAAACCATCTCTCTAACGGGTGCTGCAATCCCAATCTCCTCTCGATTTTCTCAGGCACACAAGAAGGGTGGCTGGGCTGCCTCGTACAGGCGAGTGGCAGCTGTCAGTCTGCCGGGGAACGAGTCCCCAGAGCTCCCACCCCACCTTGGCCCTGTGCTGCAGAAGGACGAAGAAGCCACCCACATTCCAGCCCTGAGTGCTGCCCCGCTCGGGAAAGCCTGCGATCGTGACCGGCAGTTGGCAGCACTTAAAGGAACATGTTTACACAGGCACTGCCAAACCACAGGATGTCCCATGGTGAGGAGGCGGGGGAGACGGGGAGGGTTTCACTAGCCGTTCGCAGGGGTGATTTGCTGATGGCGGCAAAGGGAAGATTGGAGGGTGACGCTGCTGTAGTTTTGGGTCACGTGTCCGGCTGTGCCTCCGACAGAGCCGGATTCTCCTCACACTTGAGGTTTGCCCCTGTGTCCACACAACCGGCTTGAGCGAAGCCACTTCTGGTTCTCACTCGTGGAAGGGAGAGGGACGCGCTGGGGGGATTTTGGTGGTGGGATTGCAGCACAAGGACAGCAGTGCAGGGTGTTTCCCTTCCAGCCCCAGCTGCTCAGTGCAAGAGGTGCTTTGTGAAAGAGACATCCGGCACCGTCCTGGCCTGAGGATGAGCTGAGGCGGCTGCCCAGGCCTCGTGCTTTTGGGGGTCCCTAGGCAGCTGCCCCAGCCGCCCTAGGTACAGCAGTGGGGAGGTTCACATGGGGCAGTGTGCGGCAGCAACAGGGGGTCACTTCCCATCCCCCCATGTGGCTAGCACCAATGGCAGCAGCAGACAGTGCCCTCGGCTCCCAGCCGCCTGCGCAGAAGGAGGATTCAGTGGGCCGGGAGGGTGTGGCTCAGTGGGGCAGGCTGCCGGAGGCCAAGAGAAGGTGACAGCCCTGCTGCTGCTCCTGCGGCTGTAACACACCACCACCGTGCCCGGCCCCAAATAATCCCCAGCCTGACTGGTCAAGGAGCAAGTAAGGAGGTAGGCTGCGGGTGGGGCGGGGGATGGGCCGGCAGCATGGGGGGGCTGCCCAGGACTCTGCACCTGAGGCACTGGGGGGGCTTGGCCCAGACCCGACCTTCCCCCTCAATACAGCCCTGAAGGCGTTTAAGTTACTAGCTCTTGTGCTTGGAAAAGAACGCTTGGAAATGCCACCTGACTGGGCTCTCCAGGCTTGGAACCCGCAGGCAAATAGGACACCAACCATTTTGTTAACAAATCCCATGATTTCGGGGCCTGACTCCTGGATTTTGATTGCTTGCGGGTTCTCACTGGACAATACCAGGAAAATGAAGCCCCTCAGCTCTGTGGGCCCCGCTGCCTGTGTTCAGGGATGCCGGCCAGGCCATGCACACCTGCAGCTCGTTAACGGGTTGGGTGCCTTTTCGAGCAGCCCTGCCAGATCCCAGACGGGGCTCTGTGGCAGCCCAGTGCCTGTGACTGTTGGTCGGAACTGGTAATTGCTGGTCAAGCCAATCAGCCCCGGTCTTGGTGTGTTGGTTTCATGAATGGGATTTTGGACACTTAACCCACGGCTTGAGCCAAAAGGGAGGGGAGGCTGTTACCGCGCCCCTTAGCTGGGGGTCACGCTTTAGCTCACACTAGAGGGTCAAACTCCCTTGCTGCAAAATGGCCATCCCAAGGGGGAAATGGGGCCTGGGGCAATCCCCACCCAGCACCTTAGTGCCTCCCTTCCCTGCCCCTCCCCTGCTCCACCTCATCCTGCTCACTCCCCACCAACCAGGGCCAGGGGTTACCTGGGGCAGGGCACAGCGGTGAAGGGCGGGAGCAGCAGCCTGCCCCACTGTCCCGCCCCTGCAATCACCACAAGGTGCAAGCAGCAGCCTACTCCGCTCAGCTGTGCCCTCACGGCCGCTTTGCCCTGCTTCTCCGTGGGCAGTGGAGCTGCTGTCAAGAAGGGGGCTCAGTGGGCAGGGAGGGCGCAGTGGAGCAGGGAGGGCCGCCTCTCCCACCACCCATGAAGTGAGAAGGGGGAGAGTCGAGAGGGGTGACCCCCTGCTGCTGCCACTGTCTGCCCTCACCACCTACACCCTGCGCCAGGTAATCCTTCCCCCCTCCCGTCCACAAGCCAGCTGGAAGGGCTGCTGCTGGGCCCCCAAAAGCACAGAGCCTGGGGCGGCCACCCCACCTCGTCCTATGGATGGGACATCTCTGACTCCAAAGGTCCCTACCTCATCCTTGGTCCCGGCCAGAATCGGTGCCAGCCCAGTCACACATATGTTCAGGGAATGACTTTTTAATCCACCTGTGAAACACCCACATCGTCTATTCATTCCTGGGAAAGGACATTTCAGCCATGCAGTCAGGGAGCAGAAATTGTACCATGTGACTCAGGGGGACCAATCATACAGCACGAGGCATGCACATAGGGGCAGCAGACCGCTAAGCACCAACCCATCGTCTTGACACATTTGTACAAACTGTCCAAAATTAGGACTTGTGAACAAATTCATGCAGTCTAATGTATTTTAAATCATTAACCCAAAGGGGTGAAAAATGAACCCTATGCGCTGACGTAAAATTATTTGCAATGAACACTCCTCTTGTGCTGTATCCACTACGCAGCCGCGCCCATTAAGAGCAGGCGATTTACCAGGTAAAGTGTTTGCAGTAACAACAGGAAATAATACTGCCATTGTACAAGGAACTGGTAAGACCTCACCTAGCACGTGAGATACCAGTGTTTCTCAAGCTTTTTTTATAAGGTACCCCTTTTTAAAAAGGAATTATAAGTACCCCCAGACTTCTCTTGCAGAGCTCTAAAGGATATGCATGCCACCGGTCGAGAAACGTGGTCCTAAAGTAATCTGAGGTCTTGAAACAAGAGCCCTTCAACCTGTCCAGGTTACTGCACCCTTTGCAGGAGTCAGATTTGCTTTGCATTCCACCAAGTTGCACCTCACTTAAAAACTACTCACTGACAAAACCAGGCAAAAATGTCACAGAAGACTATTACTGAAAACTCGCTGACTTTCTGTCATCCTATCAAATAAATGAATTGGAATAGAAATATTGCACTTACGTTTCAGCCTCAGGCATACGAAGCAGTAGAAACAAGTCACTGTCTGAATGAACTTTTAGACTGTATTGACTTTACTTGTGATTTTTATGCGGCTTGTTATAAAAGTAGGCAAATATCTAGATGAGTTCATGTACCCCCAGTAGACCTCAGAGTTCCCCCAAGGGTACAGGTACCCCTGGTTGAGAAGCACTGTGATATAAAATTGTGGTGACCCATGTTCAAGCACGATGAATTTAGACTGGAACAGGTGACATGAAAAGCTACTAGGATGGTGCAAGGGGTGGAAGGGTTAGCTTATAAGAACAGTCTAAAGCTACATCTACATTACAGAGTTATTTCAAAATAACAGCTGTTATTTTGAAATAACTTTGCTAGTGTCTACAGTATGCATTTGCTATTTCAAAATAGTAAGTGCATTACTTTGAAATCAGTAACCTTCACTGCAGAAGGAATAATGCCTATTTTGAAATAGATGTTTTGAAATACACACACAATAGCACTGTTTTGAAACAAGCCCTAATGCCACCCAATGGCACTATTTTGAAATAGCTCTCTGCGTCTGGGAATGCTATTTCAAATGAGTTGGGTGCTATGTAAAAATGTATTTTATGCACAGCTGTGTCATTTCAAAATAAGATACACTAGACGCCCGAGGTACACGCACTCGAGCTGTGCATATCTCAGGTTAACATGACTCTGAGTGGCGGGGAGCTGGCCCCAGAGCAGGGAAACTGACCAGCTCTGCCACTGACAGGAGAGGTTTCCCTGCTCCTGTCAGGGGCAACAACCTGATTCTTGGCTGTTGCCCCTGACAGGAAAGGGGAAAATGACCAGCGTTCCTATGCTGATCAGTTTCCTGTCTCCAGCAGGTGGCAGTGAGCTGGGAAAAAGGGAAACAGCCTGGCTTCCGGCTCCCCTCCACTATCTGGAGTCAGAGTCAGTCTGTTGTGTGGAAACTGACCAGTGCATCAGTGCCGGTCTGTCTCCCCTGTCCTGTATGCCCCAGGCAGCCCAGAGCCCTGCTCTCAGCTGCCCACCACTCACAGGAGACAGGAAACTGAGCTGGTCAGTTTCTCGCTCCCCCAAGTTGTGCAAATTTTGACTTACACAGGGTTGCACAAGAACGCAACCCCCCCATAAGTTGGGGAGTCTACTGTAGTTCGAAATATCTTATTTTGAAATACAGTAGGGTCTAGACATTCACGAGTGCCACATTCGTGAATTCAATTATTCACGAGTGGCCTCGCTTCCCCAGGGCTCCAGGACCAGGAGCGCCAGCAGCTACCAATACTTCTCCAGGGCTCCAGGAGGGGAGCAGCGGTGGCCGCTGCTTCCTGGTGATCCGATCACACCCCCCCCATTACGAAAATCAACATTCACGAGGGTTGTGAACACACAACCCCTGCGAATGTTGAGAGCCTACTGCACCTCTAGCTGTAGCCTAAAAAAGCTTGTTTAGCCCTGGGAAATGAAAGCTCAGAGGAGATATAATAGTTCTTTTCCAGTACATCACAGGGTAAATGCAACGGATGTGAAGATCTGTTTAAGGACCACGTTGGCACAGCACAAATGGATTTAAACTGATCACAAACAAATTCAGGATAGAAATTATACCAAGCAACACTGTGTCATCTCTTAAAAAAATGCTTGTTTTCTTTTAATCTTTTATTTAGCAAACTCCTCATTGAAAAAAATCAACCCGTGGATTTTCACACCTCATGAAAAAAGACACACTTCTGAACATTGTAGTCTGTGGGAGTTGGCCCTGGCTTTTCACCCTGTGCTGTTCATTAATATCCACTCTCATTAAGGTAATTAGGTTTCCAGTAAGTGCCCTCGTTGATTAAATAAGCAATACTGTAATCACAAACTCCTTTTCAGTAACAGCACTATTAAACTAGGGCATGTTTCCAAGGAGTTCAGCTGTTATGATCAGTGTTGGCTTTATGGCTCAGATGCTGCCCAGTATGGTGAAAATTTTATCCCATACCATTTAAAGCTGGCAAGGAAGAAAAAGCACCAATCATCCAGCAATTAACCTCTTCAGTGAAGCCCATAGTATTTGATAAATGGGGAAAAATTCCCCAGGCAGACAGTGTTGTCTAGGGCTTTGTCTACACTTAGAAGTGTAAATCACCACCATGGTAATGCTTTAACTCAGCAGTGAGGCCACAGCAGGAGGGATAGGAGAGAGCTCTCCCAGTACCCTAGAGCAGTGGTTCCCAATCTTTTCACTCGTGCAGGGATTCCCAGCCTATGGGCTGGGACCCAAACGTAGGCGGCAACTATATTTATTAAGGGTCACCATCAGCTTGGAGCTGCATGTGGCTCTTAAAGAAGCCATTTGCAGCTCCTTAACACTGACACATCCAGCAGCTCTCTCTACCAATACAGAAACAATTACGCACTATAGAGACCTTAGATATTTGTAGCTATCCCAGGCAAGCCACTTGATAGACTCTTGCAATAAGTAATTTTTGCCCTCCTTCCCCCAACCCCCTTTTGCCCCCCCTTCTGTTCTATGCAGCTGATTTGTCAGTTTTCATTTTTGTATCTACCCCCAGTCCGTGTGACTCCCCCCCAGCCTCTGAGTGTGACCCCACCCCCCCAGCTGCTGAGTGTGATTCACCCAGCCCCTCCAGCCTCTGAGCGGACCCTCCCAGCCTCCCCAGCCTGAGTGACTCACCCAGTTCCTGAGTGTGACCCCCAGCCCCTCAGCCTGAGTGTGATCCCCCAGCCCCTAAGTATGACTTCTCCCAGCCTCCCTGCTCCCCCAATCCTGAGTGTGACCCCCCCAGCCCCTGAGTGTGTCTCCCCCCCGCCCTTGAGTGAATTCCCTCAGCCTCTGAGTTTGACCACCAACCCCACAGCCCCTGAGAGTGACCCCCCAGCCCCTGGGTGTGGCGCCCCTCCAGCCTCTGAGTGTGGGGTTTAAGCTGGGGGGTGGGGAAAGGGGGAGAGCAGTTTGGGGATGAGGATCTTTCCCCCGCCACAACTCAGATCAACTATAATAATAAATTAATAATTATATAAACGTAGCGTTATTTTATTATTACTAATGTATTTTCCCTTTTCTATGAAATAAGTATGATGAATACATCAACATGAGGGGGCGCATTTTATATTTTTGCCTCAAGCTTAAAATTAGCTCGTTACGGCACTGCAAACAGAGTTTGCCAAATTAAAGATTTTACTGGGCTAGGGAAGGAGTGAGGGTGATGAGGGGACGAGATGGCCTCCTAAGGGCTCGCCAGCCTATGGGAGCAGTGGGGACAAGTCTCCAGCAGAGAAAGGGGCAGCACACAAAGCCACTTCCACCTCTACTTGCCAGGCTCCATACCACAGGTGCTACCAAATTAAGGACACCCGGAGTATGGAGGTCATAGTGTACGCCAAGGCAGACTGTCCCGGGGAGGCATTTGGCTAACCTGTTTGGTAAAACAGCCGGTGAAGGGGATTCCATGAGCTCCCTGGGTAACCATGTCTTGTGCTCAGCTAGCCTTATCATTGGGAAGTTTTTCCTAACATCTAAACAAAACCTCTCTTGCTGCAAGCTTTTTTTTTCCCCCTATCTTCTTTGGCCATGGACAACAATTGATCACAGTCCTGTTTCTAACAACTTTTACATCTTTGAAGATTAGCACCAGGTTCCACCTGAGTCATCTTCTCTTAGGCTAAATAAGCCCAGTTTTTTTAACCTTTCTTCAAAGGTCAGGTTTTCCTGGGCTTTGATCAGTTTTGTGGCCCTCCTCTGGATTCCTTCCTTCCAGTTTGCCCACATCTTTCTTCAAATGAGGCACCCAGATTTGGACACCACATGAAGCTTTGCCAGTTGTGAGTAGAGCAGGATGATTGCCCCTGTGTCTCACATACAACACTCCTGTTCATACACCCCTGAGTGACAATTAGACAATAGAGAGGCGACTTCCCAGTGGATTATGCTGTGGTCTCTCTTGCCTTCTTCCAGGCATAGTTACAGATGCTTTTGCAAAATGGGCAGGTAGCCAGGTCTCCCTGCCATATACTGGTGAACTGAGGGGGAATTCATCCAGGGCAGACCATATGCCCATAGGCACATCTACTTTGCCTAGGTAATTAGCTGACAGACCCCCTTTGCCCAAGGGAGCAATTTTGGCTGTTTTGGGTCAAAATTAAGTTTTGTCTTGAAAACAGGGGTAATTAAATGATCCTGTCCTTACAGTAGGACAAAGGACAGCAGAACTGTATTTAACCTTCCCTAACTAAGCTAATCGCCCTAACCCTAACCTGAGAGAGTCCAGTGGAAGGCAATGAAAATGATTAGGGTCTGGGTTGTGTGACTTATCATAGAATCATAGAACTGGAAGGGACATTGAGTGGTCATCAAGTCCAGTTCTCTGCCCTCTCAGCAGGACCAAGCACCGTCCAGACCATCCCCAGTAGATCTCTAACGTGCTCTTAAAAATCTCCAGTGATGGAGATTCCACAACCTCCCTAAGTAATTTATTCCAGTGTCTATGAGGAGAGGCTGAAGGAAGTGGGCTTAGTGATTCTGCAGAAGAGAAGAAGGCTAGCTGGGAGGTTGGATAGCAGCCTTCAGCTACCTGAAATGGGGTTCCAAAGCGAATGGAGTCAGGCTGTCCTTAGTGGTGGCAGAAATCAGAACGAGGAGTAATGGTCTCAAATTGCAGTGGGGGAGATCTAAGATGGATATTAGGAAAATCTATTTCACTAGCAGGGTGGGGAATCACTGGAATAGGTTGCCTAGGTAGGTGGTGGAATCTCCATCCGCAGAGGTTTTTAAGGCCCAGCTTAACAAAGCCCTGCTCAAGATGATTTAGTTGGGGCTGGTCCTGTTTGACCAGGGGTTAGACAAGATGACCTCCTGAAGTCTCTTCCAACACTTCTGTTCTGTGGCACTGTGGGTGGTGTTCAGTTTTCCCAGTTTCTGGACAGAGCTTGAGCCAGTTCTGTTTTGTAATGTCAAGAGGCACCGCCCAGGAACTGAACCAAATCATTGAAGGTCCCCAAAACCACTTGGCAGAAGGTTGATGGCTTAGGTTTATTACCATTCTGATCTGGTGGCATTTTTCACCCCTTTTAGCCAGGGGTTAATGACAAAAGCAGGTGCCAGTCTACAGACCCAGCATTTCTGCCACAACTGTACAGAGGTCTGACACAAGATTAAGTCTGTCTGGCAACAGTGACTTAGCAGCATGACATGAGAAAGGAACCATATGGATGACAGGCCAAATAAACCAGCCAGCACCCAGGTCATTAACCACCTGCCCCATCACTGAAATGAATGGCAAAGCAAACCCCAGTGGTCTCTCCTGCTCAGAGCATAGCTTTGGGATAATAAATTAGCCCCAGATTATTTGTCCCCAGTTTGTCGTCTGCTCTGCACTCCAGCTGTGTTTACTTAGGGGATTAATTGCTGCTGCAGAAGTTAAAGATGCCAACTCTTAATTACTATGGTTGCGCCATGGGAGCAAAAGGCAGCAAATGTAAATCAGACACAGGGAAATCATTTTTCCCCAAAAACCTTTCCAAATCCCACCGTGAGCCTGAGAAGATTGCTGCCACGGGCTGCTATCAAAGCAAACGGTAGAATGAATTCCTAGTGTACGGGCAGTGATGCTTACTGGGATAAAGGTAACCAAGGCAGATCTGTCAACTGAGCACCAGTGCAAGACAGGCTGGACTCTGCCCCCTCCTCTCCACCACAGCTGGGGGTCCCATTCAACCATTCAGCACAGATAGTAAGGACTGGGGCATGCTGACCATCAGGATGTTCTACCATGCCATGTTCTCAAAGACCAGGAGGCCAGCATGACTACTTTAAATGTATCACATGGCCAAGCAGCTGGAGACCTTCTCATTGCAGTGGCAGTTCATGGGCCAGCCTGTGAGCAGCAGGTTTTAGGTCCAGGGCCTACTTGTCACTCTGGGGATTCAGGACTAGCAGCGTTCAAAGTCTCACATCCTGTCCTGTGTTGCAAGCACTGCTGCTCCTAGGGAGAACAAATCCCACCTCCCCCAGCTGCTCCAGGTCCAGCTGCTGCTGCTTGCTGTGGCCTGCAAGGCACCTGCGCCCCAGGCTTTCATACCCCCAAGCAGTGGAGGGAACTGCCACGTCCATCAGTCAAGTGGCAGAGCCCTTGGTTCACTCCTACTCATCTTGGGTTAGGATGGAGCAGAGCCCACAGCAATACAGAGAGGCTGGTCCTCTTGCATGAATGCCAGGGTCACACTGCCAGCGCTCCCAACAGAACCACTGTGATTCCACTGCATGCCAGCTCTCCGGCCCATGGGTGGGACGTGCAAATGGATATCAAAGCTGCAGATGAGCCTCTAAGACTTTGCCTGTGTCTTCCGATGCCTCTGAGTGGGAAGCCAGGCTGGCAGCCTGTCAAAAACCGGCTTTCTCAGGAGATTTCTAGTGTGTCCTGGTTCTGTTTGGGTGGGAAACTCCATGAGAACAGCTCTCCTCACGGTGTTTCAGTGTTTCTGCTTCGGGGCCCGGGCTGAATAAGGAAGTGCAGAGGCGTGGGAACCAGCAGGAGAGATGCACACATGAGAACGTTAACTGAACTGCTCTGAAACCTCAATGCAGGGCTCTGCCTTGTTCCAAGGGAGTCTAATTGTCTTGCAGCCTGAGGGTATTGTCAGGGCTGTTCCTCACTCTATCACTTTGAGTGCAGAAGGTGGGGGCCCACAAGAGACCTTAGAAATACCTTGCCTCTATAGGCTTCTGCTTAAAGGCTTTCCAAGGTCACAGATTCCCTGACCCTGGGAGGTAGCTGCCAACACTCAAGTGAGAAGAAAAGCCCTCTTTAGAACCCAGGAAGATACACTTGGGATGTCTCCCTGTGGGTAACCCCAACCCCTTAACCCCCTCCTTAGGAGAGAGCTTGAAAACAGAGGATGAAATTAATCTGCAATCTGGCAGCTGACCTTTCAGTTATAGACATGCATATACACAGATCCTTCTCTAGGACACAGGAATCAATTCATTGCCTTTAAAAGGCGATTTATTAACAAAACAAATAAGATATAGGTGATAAAGTATATTTGGTTGCTAGGTGTTACAGAGCAACTAAAAAAGAGTAGGTGAAAGCACAGATAATTACTTTCCTGGGACTCAGTTTAAAAGTTACAGTGTGCAGTAGGGTACTTCAGCCAGCCTGAGCAGTCCCTCACTAAACTCCCCAAAAATTAACCTGATTGCATCTAACTAAACAGTTCCTTTCTACTTACACGTCTGTATGCCCAGATTTCTTCATGGCCTGTATTTTTAGTGAATTCCTTAAGCCTGCTGAGGCTTAAACATCTGTGGAACGCTCTCCTCCAGCCACACAAAAGTAAAGACAACTCAGCAGGGAACTGCTCCAATTCAAAAATTCCCCTCGCTCTGCCCATTGGCTCGCTTGGCTGCTTGTCAACAGAGAACCCACTCACTCTGGGTTTAACTCTTTACAGGCATTTATTTGTGACACCACCTGATAGAGATTCCCTCAGTGGACATGATCAGGCAAACTCACAGCTTTATAGAACCACAGGGTTAGAAGGGACCACCAGGATAAGCTAGTCTAGCCCCCTGCCACGCTCTAGGATGTGTTGCGTCTGAACCACCCCAGGCAGCTGGCTAGCCAGCCTTTGTGAAAGCCTCCAGTGAAGGAGCTTCCACAAATTCCCCAGGCATCTGTTCCCGTGTCCTGCTGTTCCTACAGTCAAGAAGTTTTTCTAGAGAGCGTGACAAAGTCCTGAGCTACCCCTCGGGGGTTCTGCGCTTTGTGGCAGTTAACAAAATGCCTCAGAGGCTCATTGCACCCTTTTGCTCTGCCTCCCAGTTTTCCCAGGGGCGGGGCACAACCTATTGAGTCCTTCTCATCATCAGCACAGTCATAAATAGGGGGGGGTCCCCCCCATGGATGTTGCCTTTCCTCCTGCCCCTTCTGAGCTGCCCCAGAGGAGTTGGGGTGGTCTGGGGGGGGCAGGGAATCCAGTCCCTTCCCCCTCAAACCAGGTTCTGGCCCAGGTCTGTCTCCCTCAGCTCAAAATGCACCAGCTTCTTCCCTGGGTCGCTTCCCCAGAACCTTCTGCTGGGTGCTGCACTTTCCTGCCACAGGGTCTCCTCTGCAGCCCTTTCCCCCTTCCTGGTCCATCCTCCTTACCTGAGGGAAACCTTTTAAAGGGTTCCATAGGCCTTAATAGGTTGCAGGTGGTTGATTAACCCCAGGTGCTAGACTAGCCTGCTGCTGCAGGCTGACCCTGGATGAGCCATAGTCCCTGGCAAACATAAAGGCACTGACCCAACTTCTGACATACTTGCTCTCCATGAGGTTACTATAGTCTGCTGTGAGCTGTGGTCCCCCACAAGTGTTAATCTAAGTTTGTTATGCTGCAGTGTGAACCCTCTGCCTTTTGCTCTGCCTGCTGTGGCAGAAGAGAACGTTTCTCCATCTGTCTTAAGGCAAGTATCTGAAGGCCACTGTCATGTCCCCCCACCCCCATCTCCTGTTTTCCCAAACTAAACACACCTAGTTCCTCCAACCTTTGCTTGCATGGCTGGATTGCATCCCGTTGACCGTCTTTGTCTCTTACCTCTAGATCCTTTCCAGTTTCTCTACATCCTTTCTCTAAGGCAGTGACTGAAGTCAGACACTGCACGCCAGCTGAAGTCTATCCAGCGCTTCAGTGACTTTAAATGCTAGGCCTGTGGTCTTGCAACCCAAGCTTGCATTTGCTTTTTGGCAACAACACCTCATTACTGTCTCCTGCAGAGGTTGTGATCCACCACCACTTCCATATCCTTCTCCTCAGTGCTGCTGCCAAACCCCAGTTCTCTCTTTGTGCATTTGTTCCTCCCCACCAAAGTGCAACATCTTGCATTTATCTTTGTTCAATTTCATTTTGGGATCCATAGCCCCATCTTACAATTTATCAAGATCCTGGAGAGATTTTAGCTCTCTCCTCCACAGTGTTTGCAATCCTCCCTCACTTTGTGTCATCCGAAATTTGATCAGTATCCCCTACAGCCAGGTTATTAATAAACACCAGATCCAAAACAGGTCCCCAAGGAAACTTACATGAGACCTCCCTCCAAGTTGACATCCTACCATTGTAGTTACTCTTTGTTTGCATTGAACCAGTGATGTAGCCACTTAATGGTAATTCCACCAAGCCTGCATTTCTCCAGCTTACATATCAGAAGGCCACGTGGGACCGTGTCAAAGCTTTGCTGAAATCCAGGTATATTATATCTACCACGTTCCTCTTATCCACCAGACAGGTATTGTTCAGCATGTCAGTGGAGCAGAATCTGGCCCTATAACAATTCCCTATTGCTGAGTGTATTTCCAAGCATGACGTAAGCACTTACACAGAGCCATGGGCGAATTACACACAGTGCAAGGAATGTTTCGAGCTGGCCTTTCTATTAATAAAAGAGAAGTGCTGCCTTAGAGACAAGGGATAGAAATATTAAGATATGGGTGTGTCCCCACCCCCACAGGGCTTGCAATTTAAGGCCAACTCCTGTGAATTGATCTGTGTTGGTAGAATCAGATTGAATGCAAGATGGCTCTGCAGGGGACCATTTGGATCCGTTCACAGGATCAGGGCCTAAGTGGTGACAAGTGCAGGTTACAAAGGTGAAGCAGGAAGAGTACGAATTCCTCAGTGTGCGTAGGCACACGCCTTGCTGGTACTGTTCACATTGTTATTTTTTTATTATTGTGATAATTAGTAAAGTGATTAAAGTAAAAATGATTCAGGCTCTCTTGGGCTTCGTCAAAGTGGCAAGTCTTGAGAAAGGACTAATTATTTTTTACATAACATCCAAAAGGGAGCTTGGTGCTTACACTGAATATTAATTTTCTAGACCTTAAGTCTGCAAGGAAAAGCCTTCCTAATGTGAGCCAATGTTGTGACATCTTTGTGATGGTGACAGAACAGCAGTGCCCCTTAGGGGGCCCTTAGAGATAAAAACTCTCTCAGGCAGCACCTTTCAGAGCCCATGTCTATTGACTCAGGCTCACAGACCCTAAGAGGCTAAGACTAGCAGTGTAGCCATTCCCTGGAGCCCAGGCTCTGAGACACTGAGCCTTGTTGTTGGTTTTGGGGTTTTCTGCTGTGTAGACATAACCCTATGGCCAATGTCAACTCTCCCTATTCGTGCAAAGAAGCATCAACTCTGAAACCTAATGATGACAACCACTGCATCAACTCTGTTTCCTGCTGCACTGTTAATCCTGTAGTCACGTAGCGGGGAGCTGAATTTTGCCTGATGGGCCAGTCGGGGCTAAAATGATCTCTCCTTCCAGCACTGGGAAACACATGATCAGCTGACCCATGTGGCCAGGCTCTCTGGTATCATGTATTATGTAGCTACAGCCCCTCTCCGTGTGTTTTGCACACTGTGGTCGGTTGGACTTGGAAGGTTGTAAATGAAATGCAACCCCAAGCTCTGGGGGGTTGCTTCAGTGTGTTCCTTCTCGTGTTCTTCGGCAGCACTCCCCACCAGCCTGCCTGTTCTTTGGAAGCAGGGCCACCTGCGTCTTTCTGTCAGGAGGAGCCAGAGATGCTTCTGGACCACAGCAGAGCCATCTGTGAGCCCTAGCCTTGGTGAGGCCCCTGCCTTGTGCCCCTCTCTGTGGCACCTCTGCCAATTACAGAGTCACGTTTATTTTAAGCCCCAGACTCAGAGGTTCGCCACATGCCTCATGGAGCAATAAATAGATACTCACAGGGGAAACAACCACACACACCCCTCCCAGAAGCTGGTGGCAAACACAGTTCATGTAACTGAATGACGTCCGAGAAATGCCCCTGGGGCTCAGATGAGCAGGGATCACGCTGCTAGTTAATCCTACTTCTCATCCAGCAATTTCTAGGGATAACCCTCCCAGCGGATTCTGGGGAGGACTTTCAGTAAAGCTCTAGTAACATACACGGCAAGAATAAAACCCTTCTCCTTGGGAGTTTGCAAAGAGCCGAATGACATTCCCTGCACAAGAGATCCCTTGTACAGCTGTGCATGGAGCCCAACCCACATGAAACAAACCAGCTGTCCATCACCACTGATTCCATGCCCCCAAATTTCACCCGGATGCAGTAACCTGTTTCCCTCATGTATCTAACTCTGTGGCCCTGCATGGTCAGCAATGGTGCTTGGCACTTTCTACCTTCCCAAAGACAAACACTCTCTTGTTAATTCTCACTGCACTCTGACGGGAGAGAAACAAAACAATTTCCTTATGCCCCTTCTACACAGGGGCAAGAGTTTGGGACTTGCCCATCTCCGTTGGAGAGCTAAGATCAGCACCTGGCTTCTAGGCTTGTGCTCTGCAGATACACCCTCTGGTGTGTATGTGAACACGGCTCATCTTCCTTCATGCACAGTGCTAGCCTGCCCCATGGGCCTCTGTCACAAGGGAGAAGGGCTGGTGTTGTCTGGCAGCACAGGCTGGGGCTGGGTTCTATTCCAGACTTGTGCCAGTAGCACCTCACCCCCACATGTAGACAGGCCAGGAATGAAACCTCTGGGGTCCCTACCTGAGCTTTGATGAGACAATGATGTTTGAATATATGGGATGTTCATGTGCATGGGAGGGAAAAGGAGGGATGAAGGTACCACAGATCCAACCAAATGTTCCCTACCAGGCATCCCCTGCAGTGACAGGAATCCAAATCTCTGTTGCTCTGAATCACCTGCCAGCCACGTCAAGCTCCTGGATCTGCAATAGGCTGCAGCCCTGATCCCTACCTTGGCTTCCTGGACAGACTTCCTGGGCGTCAAATGTCAGTCTCTCACACTGTCTTGGAAATGGGGGGCCACCTCTTATGCCAGTGCTGAATCCTGGGATAACACAGTGGCTTCATCACACCCTGTCATAGAACTCAACCCAAAAGGTGGATGAAGCTTCTGGTTTAACTCCCTGGCAGGGGGCGGGGAGAACAGCTGCAGAGCAGTCAGCGCGCACACCCACCCACCCCCCGGAGAGTCTTTTATCCTGTTGTATTACCCAGAGGCACTGAGACCTCATCTGGGGTGAGTGAAGCCTCTGCTCTACAGCCTCTGCTGAGAGCTAGCCAGGCTTTAGCTCATGTGGTAGAGTGCAGGGCTTTAGACCCTCTGCTTGCAGGTTCTATTCCTGGTGCTGGCAACCCAGGTCTGTTGGTGTTACACTGTAATGCCTAGAAGAGGGTTGATCATAGAAAACAAACACCATATGCATGTCCCTGCCCATCTTACCCTTCCTCAGGAGACTTTAAGATGGTGGGAAATCTGTGTCTCCTGCAGCTGGGTATATGCCCACTGGTCTCTGTGCTTCAAGGAGCAACTCACCCAGGTTCTGTGACCTGGCCATCTCCAGTCCCACCGTTCCTGTATGTTCCTTTATTTTAAACCTCCCCTGATCACCTGGCCTTTTTTGTTCCTCCTGGCAGCTTTCCACAGCTCCTACCTCTGCTCCCCAGTTCAGGGGGATCAGCTCAAGTGTCTTGTCTGAGGGGTGCTTTTGTCTGTAAACCTGTTTTGTCTGCCGGGGTGTGAAGAAACACCCCTCTGGCCAACAGAAGTTTAATCAACAAAAGCGCGGGTGTGGGCAGCGCTGTCAGCAGGAGAGGAACAAAAGCGCGGGTGTGGGCAGCGCTGTGTCAGAAGGAGAGGAACAAAAGCGCGGGTGTGGGCAGCGCTGTCAGCAGGAGAGGAACAAAAGCGCGGGTGTGGGCAGCGCTGTCAGCAGGAGAGGAACACAAGCGCGGGTGTGGGCAGCGCTGTGTCAGCAGGAGAGGAACACAAGCGCGGGTGTGGGCAGCGCTGTGTCAGCAGGAGAGGAACACAAGCGCGGGTGTGGGCAGCGCTGTCAGCAGGAGAGGAACACAAGTGCGGGTGTGGGCAGCGCTGTGTCAGAAGGAGAGGAACAAAAGCGCGGGTGTGGGCAGCGCTGTCAGCAGGAGAGGAACAAAAGCGCGGGTGTGGGCAGCGCTGTCAGCAGGAGAGGAACAAAAGCGCGGGTGTGGGCAGCGCTGTCAGCAGGAGAGGAACAAAAGCGCGGGTGTGGGCAGCGCTGTCAGCAGGAGAGGAACAAAAGCGCGGGTGTGGGCAGCGCTGTCAGCAGGAGAGGAACAAAAGCGCGGGTGTGGGCAGCGCTGTCAGCAGGAGAGGAACAAAAGCGCGGGTGTGGGCAGCGCTGTCAGCAGGAGAGGAACAAAAGTGCGGGTGTGGGCAGCGCTGTCAGCAGGAGAGGAACAAAAGCGCGGGTGTGGGCAGCGCTGTGTCAGCAGGAGAGGAACAAAAGCGCGGGTGTGGGCAGCGCTGTCAGCAGGAGAGGAAGAAAAGCGCGGGTGTGGGCAGCGCTGTCAGCAGGAGAGGAACACAAGCGCGGGTGTGGGCAGCGCTGTCAGCAGGAGAGGAACACAAGCGCGGGTGTGGGCAGCGCTGTCAGCAGGAGAGGAACAAAAGCGCGGGTGTGGGCAGCGCTGTCAGCAGGAGAGGAAGAAAAGCGCGGGTGTGGGCAGCGCTGTCAGCAGGAGAGGAACAAAAGCGCGGGTGTGGGCAGCGCTGTCAGCAGGAGAGGAACAAAAGCGCGGGTGTGGGCAGCGCTGTCAGCAGGAGAGGAACAAAAGCGCGGGTGTGGGCAGCGCTGTGTCAGCAGGAGAGGAACAAAAGCGCGGGTGTGGGCAGCGCTGTCAGCAGGAGAGGAACAAAAGTGCGGGTGTGGGCAGCGCTGTGTCAGCAGGAGAGGAACAAAAGCGCGGGTGTGGGCAGCGCTGTCAGCAGGAGAGGAACACAAGCGCGGGTGTGGGCAGCGCTGTCAGCAGGAGAGGAACACAAGCGCGGGTGTGGGCAGCGCTGTCAGCAGGAGAGGAACAAAAGCGCGGGTGTGGGCAGCGCTGTCAGCAGGAGAGGCACAAAAGCGCGGGTGTGGGCAGCGCTGTGTCAGCAGGAGAGGAACAAAAGCGCGGGTGTGGGCAGCGCTGTCAGCAGGAGAGGCACACAAGCGCGGGTGTGGGCAGCGCTGTCAGCAGGAGAGGAACAAAAGCGCGGGTGTGGGCAGCGCTGTCAGCAGGAGAGGAACACAAGCGCGGGTGTGGGCAGCGCTGTGTCAGCAGGAGAGGAACACAAGCGCGGGTGTGGGCAGCGCTGTCAGCAGGAGAGGAACACAAGCGCGGGTGTGGGCAGCGCTGTCAGCAGGAGAGGAACAAAAGCGCGGGTGTGGGCAGCGCTGTGTCAGCAGGAGAGGAACACAAGCGCGGGTGTGGGCAGCGCTGTCAGCAGGAGAGGAACACAAGCGCGGGTGTGGGCAGCGCTGTCAGCAGGAGAGGAACAAAAGCGCGGGTGTGGGCAGCGCTGTCAGCAGGAGAGGAACACAAGCGCGGGTGTGGGCAGCGCTGTCAGCAGGAGAGGAACACAAGCGCGGGTGTGGGCAGCGCTGTGTCAGCAGGAGAGGAACAAAAGCGCGGGTGTGGGCAGCGCTGTCAGCAGGAGAGGCACAAAAGCGCGGGTGTGGGCAGCGCTGTCAGCAGGAGAGGCACAAAAGCGCGGGTGTGGGCAGCGCTGTCAGCAGGAGAGGCACAAAAGCGCGGGTGTGGGCAGCGCTGTGTCAGCAGGAGAGGAACACAAGCGCGGGTGTGGGCAGCGCTGTGTCAGCAGGAGAGGAACACAAGCGCGGGTGTGGGCAGCGCTGTGTCAGCAGGAGAGGAACAAAAGCGCGGGTGTGGGCAGCGCTGTCAGCAGGAGAGGAACACAAGCGCGGGTGTGGGCAGCGCTGTCAGCAGGAGAGGAACACAAGCGCGGGTGTGGGCAGCGCTGTCAGCAGGAGAGGCACAAAAGCGCGGGTGTGGGCAGCGCTGTGTCAGCAGGAGAGGAACAAAAGCGCGGGTGTGGGCAGCGCTGTCAGCAGGAGAGGCACACAAGCGCGGGTGTGGGCAGCGCTGTCAGCAGGAGAGGAACAAAAGCGCGGGTGTGGGCAGCGCTGTCAGCAGGAGAGGAACACAAGCGCGGGTGTGGGCAGCGCTGTCAGCAGGAGAGGAACACAAGCGCGGGTGTGGGCAGCGCTGTCAGCAGGAGAGGAACAAAAGCGCGGGTGTGGGCAGCGCTGTGTCAGCAGGAGAGGAACACAAGCGCGGGTGTGGGCAGCGCTGTCAGCAGGAGAGGAACACAAGCGCGGGTGTGGGCAGCGCTGTCAGCAGGAGAGGAACAAAAGCGCGGGTGTGGGCAGCGCTGTCAGCAGGAGAGGAACACAAGCGCGGGTGTGGGCAGCGCTGTCAGCAGGAGAGGAACACAAGCGCGGGTGTGGGCAGCGCTGTCAGCAGGAGAGGAACACAAGCGCGGGTGTGGGCAGCGCTGTGTCAGCAGGAGAGGAACAAAAGCGCGGGTGTGGGCAGCGCTGTCAGCAGGAGAGGCACAAAAGCGCGGGTGTGGGCAGCGCTGTCAGCAGGAGAGGCACAAAAGCGCGGGTGTGGGCAGCGCTGTCAGCAGGAGAGGCACAAAAGCGCGGGTGTGGGCAGCGCTGTGTCAGCAGGAGAGGAACACAAGCGCGGGTGTGGGCAGCGCTGTGTCAGCAGGAGAGGAACACAAGCGCGGGTGTGGGCAGCGCTGTCAGCAGGAGAGGAACAAAAGCGCGGGTGTGGGCAGCGCTGTCAGCAGGAGAGGAACAAAAGCGCGGGTGTGGGCAGCGCTGTCAGCAGGAGAGGAACAAAAGCGCGGGTGTGGGCAGCGCTGTCAGCAGGAGAGGAACACAAGCGCGGGTGTGGGCAGCGCTGTGTCAGCAGGAGAGGAACACAAGCGCGGGTGTGGGCAGCGCTGTGTCAGCAGGAGAGGAACACAAGCGCGGGTGTGGGCAGCGCTGTCAGCAGGAGAGGAACACAAGTGCGGGTGTGGGCAGCGCTGTGTCAGAAGGAGAGGAACAAAAGCGCGGGTGTGGGCAGCGCTGTCAGCAGGAGAGGAACAAAAGCGCGGGTGTGGGCAGCGCTGTCAGCAGGAGAGGAACAAAAGCGCGGGTGTGGGCAGCGCTGTCAGCAGGAGAGGAACAAAAGCGCGGGTGTGGGCAGCGCTGTCAGCAGGAGAGGAACAAAAGCGCGGGTGTGGGCAGCGCTGTCAGCAGGAGAGGAACACAAGCGCGGGTGTGGGCAGCGCTGTCAGCAGGAGAGGAACACAAGCGCGGGTGTGGGCAGCGCTGTCAGCAGGAGAGGAACAAAAGCGCGGGTGTGGGCAGCGCTGTGTCAGCAGGAGAGGAACAAAAGCGCGGGTGTGGGCAGCGCTGTCAGCAGGAGAGGAAGAAAAGCGCGGGTGTGGGCAGCGCTGTCAGCAGGAGAGGAATACAAGCGCGGGTGTGGGCAGCGCTGTCAGCAGGAGAGGAACAAAAGCGCGGGTGTGGGCAGCGCTGTCAGCAGGAGAGGAAGAAAAGCGCGGGTGTGGGCAGCGCTGTCAGCAGGAGAGGAACAAAAGCGCGGGTGTGGGCAGCGCTGTCAGCAGGAGAGGAACAAAAGCGCGGGTGTGGGCAGCGCTGTCAGCAGGAGAGGAACAAAAGCGCGGGTGTGGGCAGCGCTGTGTCAGCAGGAGAGGAACAAAAGCGCGGGTGTGGGCAGCGCTGTCAGCAGGAGAGGAACAAAAGGCGCGGGTGTGGGCAGCGCTGTGTCAGCAGGAGAGGAACAAAAGCGCGGGTGTGGGCAGCGCTGTCAGCAGGAGAGGAACACAAGCGCGGGTGTGGGCAGCGCTGTCAGCAGGAGAGGAACACAAGCGCGGGTGTGGGCAGCGCTGTCAGCAGGAGAGGAACAAAAGCGCGGGTGTGGGCAGCGCTGTCAGCAGGAGAGGAACACAAGCGCGGGGTGTGGGCAGCGCTGTCAGCAGGAGAGGAACACAAGCGCGGGTGTGGGCAGCGCTGTGTCAGCAGGAGAGGAACAAAAGCGCGGGTGTGGGCAGCGCTGTCAGCAGGAGAGGCACAAAAGCGCGGGTGTGGGCAGCGCTGTCAGCAGGAGAGGCACAAAAGCGCGGGTGTGGGCAGCGCTGTCAGCAGGAGAGGCACAAAAGCGCGGGTGTGGGCAGCGCTGTGTCAGCAGGAGAGGAACACAAGCGCGGGTGTGGGCAGCGCTGTGTCAGCAGGAGAGGAACACAAGCGCGGGTGTGGGCAGCGCTGTCAGCAGGAGAGGAACAAAAGCGCGGGTGTGGGCAGCGCTGTCAGCAGGAGAGGAACAAAAGCGCGGGTGTGGGCAGCGCTGTCAGCAGGAGAGGAACAAAAGCGCGGGTGTGGGCAGCGCTGTCAGCAGGAGAGGAACACAAGCGCGGGTGTGGGCAGCGCTGTGTCAGCAGGAGAGGAACACAAGCGCGGGTGTGGGCAGCGCTGTGTCAGCAGGAGAGAACACAAGCGCGGGTGTGGGCAGCGCTGTCAGCAGGAGAGGAACACAAGTGCGGGTGTGGGCAGCGCTGTGTCAGCAGGAGAGGAACAAAAGCGCGGGTGTGGGCAGCGCTGTCAGCAGGAGAGGAACAAAAGCGCGGGTTGTGGGCAGCGCTGTCAGCAGGAGAGGAACAAAAGCGCGGGTGTGGGCAGCGCTGTCAGCAGGAGAGGAACAAAAGCGCGGGTGTGGGCAGCGCTGTCAGCAGGAGAGGAACAAAAGCGCGGGTGTGGGCAGCGCTGTCAGCAGGAGAGGAACAAAAGCGCGGGTGTGGGCAGCGCTGTCAGCAGGAGAGGAACACAAGCGTGGGTGTGGGCAGCGCTGTCAGCAGGAGAGGAACAAAAGCGCGGGTGTGGGCAGCGCTGTCAGCAGGAGAGGAACAAAAGCGCGGGTGTGGGCAGCGCTGTCAGCAGGAGAGGAACAAAAGCGCGGGTGTGGGCAGCGCTGTGTCAGCAGGAGAGGAACAAAAGCGCGGGTGTGGGCAGCGCTGTCAGCAGGAGAGGAAGCAAAAGCGCGGGTGTGGGCAGCGCTGTCAGCAGGAGAGGAACACAAGCGCGGGTGTGGGCAGCGCTGTGTCAGCAGGAGAGGAACACAAGCGCGGGTGTGGGCAGCGCTGTGTCAGCAGGAGAGGAACAAAGCGCGGGTGTGGGCAGCGCTGTCAGCAGGAGAGGAACAAAGCGCGGGTGTGGGCAGCGCTGTCAGCAGGAGAGGAACAAAAGCGCGGTAGGGTGTGGCAGCGCTGTCAGCAGGAGAGGAACAAAAGCGCGGGTGTGGGCAGCGCTGTCAGCAGGAGAGGAACAAAAGCGCGGGTGTGGGCAGCGCTGTGTCAGCAGGAGAGGAACAAAAGCGCGGGTGTGGGCAGCGCTGTCAGCAGGAGAGGAACAAAAGCGCGGGTGTGGCAGCGCTGTGTCAGCAGGAGAGGAACAAAAGCGCGGGTGTGGGCAGCGCTGTCAGCAGGAGAGGAACACAAGCGCGGGTGTGGGCAGCGCTGTCAGCAGGAGAGGAACACAAGCGCGGGTGTGGGCAGCGCTGTCAGCAGGAGAGGCACAAAGCGCGGGTGTGGGCAGCGCTGTCAGCAGGAGAGGAACACAAGCGCGGGTGTGGGCAGCGCTGTGTCAGCAGGAGAGGAACAAAGCGCGGGTGTGGGCAGCGCTGTCAGCAGGAGAGGAACACAAGCGCGGGTGTGGGCAGCGCTGTGTCAGCAGGAGAGGAACAAAAGCGCGGGTGTGGGCAGCGCTGTGTCAGCAGGAGAGGAACACAAGCGCGGGTGTGGGCAGCGCTGTCAGCAGGAGAGGAACACAAGCGCGGGTGTGGGCTGCGCTGTCAGCAGGAGAGGAACAAAAGCGCGGGTGTGGGCAGCGCTGTCAGCAGGAGAGGAACACAAGCGCGGGTGTGGGCAGCGCTGTCAGCAGGAGAGGAACAAAAGCGCGGGTGTGGGCAGCGCTGTCAGCAGGAGAGGAACACAAGCGCGGGTGTGGGCAGCGCTGTCAGCAGGAGAGGAACACAAGCGCGGGTGTGGGCAGCGCTGTCAGCAGGAGAGGAACACAAGCGCGGGTGTGGGCAGCGCTGTGTCAGCAGGAGAGGAACAAAGCGCGGGTGTGGGGCGCTGTCAGCAGGAGAGGCACAAAAGCGCGGGTGTGGGCAGCGCTGTCAGCAGGAGAGGCACAAAAGCGCGGGTGTGGGCACCGCTGTCAGCAGGAGAGGCACAAAAGCGCGGTGTGTGGGCAGCGCTGTCAGCAGGAGAGGCACAAAAGCGCGGGTGTGGGCAGCGCTGTCAGCAGGAGAGGAACACAAGCGCGGGTGTGGGCAGCGCTGTCAGCAGGAGAGGAACACAAGCGCGGGTTGTGGGCAGCGCTGTCAGCAGGAGAGGAACACAAGCGCGGGTGTGGGCAGCGCTGTCAGCAGGAGAGGAACACAAGCGCGGGTGTGGGCAGCGCTGTCAGCAGGAGAGGAACAAAAGCGCGGGTGTGGGCAGCGCTGTCAGCAGGAGAGGAACACAAGCGCGGGTGTGGGCAGCGCTGTCAGCAGGAGAGGAACAAAGCGCGGGTGTGGGCAGCGCTGTCAGCAGGAGAGGAACACAAGCGCGGGTGTGGGCAGCGCTGTCAGCAGGAGAGGAACACAAGCGCGGGTGTGGGCAGCGCTGTCAGCAGGAGAGGAACACAAGCGCGGGTGTGGGCAGCGCTGTGTCAGCAGGAGAGGAACAAAAGCGCGGGTGTGGGCAGCGCTGTCAGCAGGAGAGGCACAAAAGCGCGGGTGTGGGCAGCGCTGTCAGCAGGAGAGGCACAAAAGCGCGGGTGTGGGCAGCGCTGTGTCAGCAGGAGAGGAACACAAGCGCGGGTGTGGGCAGCGCTGTGTCAGCAGGAGAGGAACACAAGCGCGGGTGTGGGCAGCGCTGTCAGCAGGAGAGGAACAAAAGCGCGGGTGTGGGCAGCGCTGTCAGCAGGAGAGGAACAAAAGCGCGGGTGTGGGCAGCGCTGTCAGCAGGAGAGGAACAAAAGCGCGGGTGTGGCAGCGCTGTCAGCAGGAGAGGAACACAAGCGCGGGTGTGGGCAGCGCTGTGTCAGCAGGAGAGGAACACAAGCGCGGGTGTGGGCAGCGCTGTTCAGCAGGAGAGGAACACAAGCGCGGGTGTGGGCAGCGCTGTCAGCAGGAGAGGAACACAAGCGCGGGTGTGGGCAGCGCTGTGTCAGCAGGAGAGGAACACAAGCGCGGGTGTGGGCAGCGCTGTGTCAGCAGGAGAGGAACACAAGCGCGGGTGTGGGCAGCGCTGTCAGCAGGAGAGGAACACAAGCGCGGGTGTGGGCAGCGCTGTCAGCAGGAGAGGAACACAAGCGCGGGTGTGGGCAGCGCTGTCAGCAGGAGAGGAACACAAGCGCGGGTGTGGGCAGCGCTGTGTCAGCAGGAGAGGAACACAAGCGCGGGTGTGGGCAGCGCTGTCAGCAGGAGAGGAACAAAAGCGCGGGTGTGGGCAGCGCTGTCAGCAGGAGAGGAACAAAAGCGCGGGTGTGGCAGCGCTGTCAGCAGGAGAGGAACAAAAGCGCGGGTGTGGGCAGCGCTGTCAGCAGGAGAGGAACAAAAGCGCGGGTGTGGGCAGCGCTGTGTAAGCAGGAGAGGAACACAAGCGCGGGTGTGGGCAGCGCTGTCAGCAGGAGAGGAACACAAGCGCGGGTGTGGGCAGCGCTGTGTCAGCAGGAGAGGCACAAAAGCGCGGGTGTGGGCAGCGCTGTCAGCAGGAGAGGAACAAAAGCGCGGGGTGTGGCAGCGCTGTCAGCAGGAGAGGAACAAAGCGCGGGTGTGGGCAGCGCTGTCAGCAGGAGAGGAAGAAAAGCGCGGGTGTGGGCAGCGCTGTCAGCAGGAGAGGAACACAAGCGCGGGTGTGGGCAGCGCTGTCAGCAGGAGAGAACAGCGAAGCGGGTGTGGGCAGCGCTGTCAGCAGGAGAGGAACAAAAGCGCGGGTGTGGGCAGCGCTGTCAGCAGGAGAGGAACAAAAGCGCGGGTGTGGGCAGCGCTGTCAGCAGGAGAGGAACAAAAGCGCGGGTGTGGGCAGCGCTGTCAGCAGGAGAGGAACAAAAGCGCGGGTGTGGGCAGCGCTGTGTCAGCAGGAGAGGAACAAAAGCGCGGGTGTGGGCAGCGCTGTCAGCAGGAGAGGAACAAAAGCGCGGGTGTGGGCAGCGCTGTCAGCAGGAGAGGAACAAAAGCGCGGGTGTGGGCAGCGCTGTCAGCAGGAGAGGAACAAAAGCGCGGGTGTGGGCAGCGCTGTGTCAGCAGGAGAGGAACAAAAGCGCGGGTGTGGGCAGCGCTGTCAGCAGGAGAGGAAGAAAAGCGCGGGTGTGGGCAGCGCTGTCAGCAGGAGAGGAACACAAGCGCGGGTGTGGGCAGCGCTGTCAGCAGGAGAGGAACACAAGCGCGGGTGTGGGCAGCGCTGTCAGCAGGAGAGGAACAAAGCGCGGGTGTGGGCAGCGCTGTCAGCAGGAGAGGAAGAAAAGCGCGGGTGTGGGCAGCGCTGTCAGCAGGAGAGGAACACAAGCGCGGGTGTGGGCAGCGCTGTGTCAGCAGGAGAGGAACAAAAGCGCGGGTGTGGGCAGCGCTGTCAGCAGGAGAGGAACAAAAGCGCGGGTGTGGGCAGCGCTGTCAGCAGGAGAGGAACAAAAGCGCGGGTGTGTGGCAGCGCTGTCAGCAGGAGAGGAACAAAAGCGCGGGTGTGGGCAGCGCTGTCAGCAGGAGAGGAACAAAAGCGCGGGTGTGGGCAGCGCTGTCAGCAGGAGAGGAACAAAAGCGCGGGTGTGGGCAGCGCTGTCAGCAGGAGAGGAACAAAAGCGCGGGTGTGGGCAGCGCTGTCAGCAGGAGAGGAACAAAAGCGCGGGTGTGGGCAGCGCTGTCAGCAGGAGAGGAACAAAAGCGCGGTGTGGGCAGCGCTGTCAGCAGGAGAGGAAGAAAAGCGCGGGTGTGGGAACCGCTGTCAGCAGGAGAGGAACACAAGCGCGGGTGTGGGCAGCGCTGTCAGCAGGAGAGGAACAAAAGCGCGGGTGTGGGCAGCGCTGTCAGCAGGAGAGGAAGAAAAGCGCGGGTGTGGGCAGCGCTGTCAGCAGGAGAGGAACAAAAGCGCGGGTGTGGGCAGCGCTGTCAGCAGGAGAGGAACAAAAGCGCGGGTGTGGGCAGCGCTGTCAGCAGGAGAGGAACAAAAGCGCGGGTGTGGGCAGCGCTGTGTCAGCAGGAGAGGAACAAAAGCGCGGGTGTGGGCAGCGCTGTCAGCAGGAGAGGAACAAAAGTGCGGGTGTGGGCAGCGCTGGTCAGCAGGAGAGGAACAAAAGCGCGGGTGTGGGCAGCGCTGTCAGCAGGAGAGGAACACAAGCGCGGGTTGTGGGCAGCGCTGTCAGCAGGAGAGGAACACAAGCGCGGGTGTGGGCAGCGCTGTCAGCAGGAGAGGCACAAAAGCGCGGGTGTGGGCAGCGCTGTGTCAGCAGGAGAGGAACAAAAGCGCGGGTGTGGGCAGCGCTGTCAGCAGGAGAGGCACACAAGCGCGGGTGTGGGCAGCGCTGTCAGCAGGTGAGGAACAAAAGCGCGGGTGTGGGCAGCGCTGTCAGCAGGAGAGGAACACAAGCGCGGGTGTGGGCAGCGCTGTCAGCAGGAGAGGAACACAAGCGCGGGTGTGGGCAGCGCTGTCAGCAGGAGAGGAACAAAAGCGCGGGTGTGGGCAGCGCTGTGTCAGCAGGAGAGGAACACAAGCGCGGGTGTGGGCAGCGCTGTCAGCAGGAGAGGAACACAAGCGCGGGTGTGGGCAGCGCTGTCAGCAGGAGAGGAACAAAAGCGCGGGTGTGGGCAGCGCTGTCAGCAGGAGAGGAACACAAGCGCGGGTGTGGGCAGCGCTGTCAGCAGGAGAGGAACACAAGCGCGGGTGTGGGCAGCGCTGTCAGCAGGAGAGGAACACAAGCGCGGGTGTGGGCAGCGCTGTGTCAGCAGGAGAGGAACAAAAGCGCGGGTGTGGGCAGCGCTGTCAGCAGGAGAGGCACAAAGCGCGGGTGTGGGCAGCGCTGTCAGCAGGAGAGGCACAAAAGCGCGGGTGTGGGCAGCGCTGTCAGCAGGAGAGGCACAAAAGCGCGGGTGTGGGCAGCGCTGTCAGCAGGAGAGGAACACAAGCGCGGGTGTGGGCAGCGCTGTGTCAGCAGGAGAGGAACACAAGCGCGGGTGTGGGCAGCGCTGTGTCAGCAGGAGAGGAACAAAAGCGCGGGTGTGGGCAGCGCTGTCAGCAGGAGAGGAACACAAGCGCGGGTGTGGGCAGCGCTGTCAGCAGGAGAGGAACACAAGCGCGGGTGTGGGCAGCGCTGTCAGCAGGAGAGGCACAAAAGCGCGGGTGTGGGCAGCGCTGTGTCAGCAGGAGAGGAACAAAAGCGCGGGTGTGGGCAGCGCTGTCAGCAGGAGAGGCACACAAGCGCGGGTGTGGGCAGCGCTGTCAGCAGGAGAGGAACAAAAGCGCGGGTGTGGGCAGCGCTGTCAGCAGGAGAGGAACACAAGCGCGGGTGTGGGCAGCGCTGTCAGCAGGAGAGGAACACAAGCGCGGGTGTGGGCAGCGCTGTCAGCAGGAGAGGAACAAAAGCGCGGGTGTGGGCAGCGCTGTGTCAGCAGGAGAGGAACACAAGCGCGGGTGTGGGCAGCGCTGTCAGCAGGAGAGGAACACAAGCGCGGGTGTGGGCAGCGCTGTCAGCAGGAGAGGAACAAAAGCGCGGGTGTGGGCAGCGCTGTCAGCAGGAGAGGAACACAAGCGCGGGTGTGGGCAGCGCTGTCAGCAGGAGAGGAACACAAGCGCGGGTGTGGGCAGCGCTGTCAGCAGGAGAGGAACACAAGCGCGGGTGTGGGCAGCGCTGTGTCAGCAGGAGAGGAACAAAAGAAGCGCGGGTGTGGGCAGCGCTGTCAGCAGGAGAGGCACAAAAGCGCGGGTGTGGGCAGCGCTGTCAGCAGGAGAGGCACAAAAGCGCGGGTGTGGGCAGCGCTGTCAGCAGGAGAGGCACAAAAGCGCGGGTGTGGGCAGCGCTGTGTCAGCAGGAGAGGAACACAAGCGCGGGTGTGGGCAGCGCTGTGTCAGCAGGAGAGGAACACAAGCGCGGGTGTGGGCAGCGCTGTCAGCAGGAGAGGAACAAAAGCGCGGGTGTGGGCAGCGCTGTCAGCAGGAGAGGAACAAAAGCGCGGGTGTGGGCAGCGCTGTCAGCAGGAGAGGAACAAAAGCGCGGGTGTGGGCAGCGCTGTCAGCAGGAGAGGAACACAAGCGCGGGTGTGGGCAGCGCTGTGTCAGCAGGAGAGGAACACAAGCGCGGGTGTGGGCAGCGCTGTGTCAGCAGGAGAGGAACACAAGCGCGGGTGTGGGCAGCGCTGTCAGCAGGAGAGGAACACAAGTGCGGGTGTGGGCAGCGCTGTGTCAGAAGGAGAGGAACAAAAGCGCGGGTGTGGGCAGCGCTGTCAGCAGGAGAGGAACAAAAGCGCGGGTGTGGGCAGCGCTGTCAGCAGGAGAGGAACAAAAGCGCGGGTGTGGGCAGCGCTGTCAGCAGGAGAGGAACAAAAGCGCGGGTGTGGGCAGCGCTGTCAGCAGGAGAGGAACAAAAGCGCGGGTGTGGGCAGCGCTGTCAGCAGGAGAGGAACAAAAGCGCGGGGTGTGGGCAGCGCTGTCAGCAGGAGAGGAACACAAGCGCGGGTGTGGGCAGCGCTGTCAGCAGGAGAGGAACAAAAGCGCGGGTGTGGGCAGCGCTGTCAGCAGGAGAGGAACAAAAGCGCGGGTGTGGGCAGCGCTGTGTCAGCAGGAGAGGAACAAAAGCGCGGGTGTGGGCAGCGCTGTCAGCAGGAGAGGAAGAAAAGCGCGGGTGTGGGCAGCGCTGTCAGCAGGAGAGGAACACAAGCGCGGGTGTGGGCAGCGCTGTCAGCAGGAGAGGAACAAAAGCGCGGGTGTGGGCAGCGCTGTCAGCAGGAGAGGAAGAAAAGCGCGGGTGTGGGCAGCGCTGTCAGCAGGAGAGGAACAAAAGCGCGGGTGTGGGCAGCGCTGTCAGCAGGAGAGGAACAAAAGCGCGGGTGTGGGCAGCGCTGTCAGCAGGAGAGGAACAAAAGCGCGGGTGTGGGCAGCGCTGTCAGCAGGAGAGGAACAAAAGCGCGGGTGTGGGCAGCGCT